>NC_056737.1:706750436-706867936 GCF_019279795.1 Protopterus annectens
ATATATATATATATATATATATATATATATATATATATATATATATATATGGTTCTACCTGACTTCACGACGACAAGAAGACCGACATCGAACTGAGCCCAGAGATGAAGAAAGTGAAGAAGAAAGATAATCGCGCGAGTGGCAGAACATCGACAATGCAGAAGACCGACGACACGTGACGATGAACACTGGCCGAGAGATCGACATGGGATGGGATGTGTGGTGAGTATGCGGTAGTGACGGTTACAGGGTGCGGAGCAGGTAAGTGTGTGAGATTGGGATGGTATGTAGGGGTGGGGGTTAAGTGAGTTAGTTAGGGGGGTAGGGGTGTAGGGTTAAGTTAGTTTAGGTTAGGGTAGGGTAGGGTGGGGGAGTTAGGGTTAGGGGAGTAGGGATATAGGGGTGGGTTAAGGTTAAAGTTAGTAGGGAGAGTTAGGGGGGCGATAGTGTAGGTTAGAGTTAGGAGTAGGGGGTGCGCGGGTAGTAGTGGACCCAGATAGTAGGTAGGGTTTAGTTAGTGTTTGGTAAGGTGTTGTTGTGTTGTGTGTGTGTGGTGTGTGTTGTGTGTGTGGTGTTTGTGTGTTGTTTTAATGTGTGTGTTGTGTGGTGTATTGTTTGTTTGGTAAAGTGTATATTTTTTCGTCGGTTTTGTGTGTGGTTTCGTTTTTTATGGGACTGTATGTGGGTGTCGGTGATGTGGTTGTCGGTTGTGTGGGTGTGTGTGATATGTGTGTCGAACATGTCCATATATATATATATATAGGTCTACTTTATTTAATTGAATCTCATTTCACTGAATTTCATTTCAACCCGACCACATCACCAAAAACTCAAATTACTGAAAACTCATTTCACTGAACTGAACTTAGTATATACGGCACTGTCTAGACCAGTGGTTCCCACACTTTTTCGAATCTCAGCTCCCTTGTTGAATCCAGGTTATCCCAAGGCACCCCCCCCCCCCATCAAATTCTAAGTATACTTTGCAAAATAATCATTCTTTTTTTAATTAAAAGGTTTAGTTAGGTAAAAATAAATAATGCACGTATTTAAGATCACAAAAAATGTAATTGAACAAATTAATAACACAGGTATTTAAGATCACAAAAACATATATTTCAATTCAACTGTCCAGAATTTCATAAAATGTGCAGATTTTTATATCTGGTCTACTTCGGATCAAATTTATAGTACTCTGAGGTGGGTTTGTCATAATGATTGAGGTCTTCACTTCATAGACATGGGGTTGATTGCTGGAAAATGTCCACATAAGCAAGTACATCTGCATTAAATTACAGCCTGGTGGGGTTGAAATGCAGAAAACTTTAACAGGGCAGGAACTCATCAACAGTGCCAGATACAATGCCTACAGGCTATCCCTGGTGGAACTCAAACCAGTGTCACATAGCTTTACAAAGCTCAGTGTACACGCAGCACTCGCATGGTAAACATTCAAATCCACCAGGTTGCCTGTTCAATACCATACAAGTCTCACCGTGACTAGTACAACAATGAAACTTATCCACACATCTACCTTCCGGAAGTTGAACATCATGCAAAACACAATGGTGGGAAATGTATAAATAACTAATGCTGGAATAAAATGTTTTCAGGGTATGTAGCAGAGAAACATTTACAGTATCCAAAAGCAAACCAGCACTGTTCAAAAGTGATCCAAACAATGATAGTCTCCTTAATAGAGTACCTCAAGCCCTATATTTTTCCTGTAGCCAGCTGTCCACAACGAACAAAGCAAACTTCATCTGCTCTGCGTGAAACACATTTGTGCATTTCTGTCAGCACCTGGGAAAGAAGAACGTGCCGTGACATGGGGGGGGGGGGGCATTTTGGCCCTTTAAATTTACCTCCAAAATCACAACACAGGAGCCCATATCAAGATCAGGTGGAATAAAAAAAAAAATCGTACAGGTGAGACAAAAGACAACCTAAACACGTTTATCATCCAAACCAGACTACTCAAAAGATTAGCCGGATAAGCATATCAGCAGCTGATGCAGACAGCAACAAACACCACTGGTGAGACACTACATTGTACAGCAAAATACAAACCATTGCCTTTAAATATTGAAAAGATAAACCAAGACAAACACTCACTTTTCACAAACGTGTGAGTAATATTAATGACCAGTATAAAAGTAACTACAAAAATACACATTACTAAACTGTTTCAACTAAACTGTTTCAACTAAAGAGGCTTCTTGGCATGACTACAACTAAACGTTTAAAACGTCAAAATACTAAAGACAGACATCCAGATATATAGAATATTAGAAACTAAGTATACACAGAATAAAATCATATACACAAACTTAAATGTCAAAAACAGGCCAAATAATAAAACTCCGAGATCACCTCAGCACCTGCCATTTCCCTATACAATGTTGAAGCTATTAATGTAGTTCTGAACATATGTTATACATTCATAAAATTTCCAGTAAAAAAATTAATAATTTTTTTGTGTTACCAAGTACTCCACTTATCTGAGGAGCCATTCATGACCTCTGTGGTGAATGTGACAGCAGGGAATCAGTGACAATGTTTGAAACATGTTATGTAAGCACACACACTACCATATATTTAAAAGATCAGAGTGATTGTCCATGCCATATCATGTCTTCCCCATATGATCACCCCCCCATTCCCACACACATTTTCAGGTATACACACACACACACACACACACACACACACACACACACACACACACACACACACACGCACACACACGCACACGCACACATATATTTGCAGCTGCACAATTAAAAATATATGCAAAGAAGGGGACAGCGTAACACCAGTTGACTGTGACAAGTGTTCCAGTCTTCTAGACTTTCATTGGATATATAAACGGGTCTATATTAAATCACTGAATGCTTAAAAAAGCGAACAGTGATTAACTGACCCTATGTAAGAGAAAGCTTACAATGTCGAAGTGCCAGAACAGCGATTTTTCCAAGGGAAAAAATTTGCTGTTCCAACAAAAAAAAAAAATAAGTAAAAATAATTTTCATACATAAAAGTGGGGCTTCGCCCCAAACACACACCCATGTGGGGGAGTTGTGCCCCCCCCCCACTTAAATATACCAACTCTGAGACTGTACTACAGTGCCAAAAATGGCAAAGTACCAAAGCGGCCAAGCAAATTCTTTCCCAGGGAAAGAATTTGCTTAACAGCCGCTTCGATATTTTGCGTTTTCAGCCTTTTCAGTTCGACCAAGACGCATTCGAAGGAATGCGTCCGGTCTTGTAAGATAGACCCATATAAACTACCACATAAACCAGATATGTTATCTTAGCATATTCATAATTGGCAAAAATGGTTTCTGCTCACTTCCCAAAAAATGAGAGGCACAAAGGACCAAAATCAGGAATAGATAAGAAAAAATTGCTTTTATATACTTTTAAAGTTGTACCTCTCATTTTTTGAGAAGCAAACAGAAACTATAATGAAGAAATGAAATAAAACATGTTTCTGTGAAATGAAAAGAAAACTGAGTGGCTATTCCAGCTGACATCATAGCAGGGAGGGAAAAGGGAAAGAACAGTGTGAAAAGTGGTTCCAGAGATACTATGAGTAGTCAGTAAGAGACAGATTTTCTTTTTCTAGTTATGAATATGCTGGTATAACATATGTCATCCTCCTGCCAAACAGCCAAGAAATATTCCCCCACATCAGCACCTGAATTGCTTTTATTGCCCTGTCCCTGTGTTTATATAAAGTGTTGTTACATTTTTTTTTTTGTTGCATATATATGCTTAAAATTCTATGAGGCCAATCCAATATACATCTTACAGATGCAGAAGCTTTAACAAGCCATGTACTTTTACAATATAAACCATATTCAAAAGTTTAGAGTCTGAGAGACCTTTCACCCTACTTCTGCATATTTCACCAGAATTGTTTTTTCCCATTGAAACATGTCCTGGCCCAATCATCATGAGCTATACCAGCTAAAGGTGCTAGCTTAGATACACTTTTAAGATGCATTCATATACCTAAGGCTAGAACAACAGTATCAGATGTTTCCTACAGGCTGGCCACTTCCCATCCCCTTAAATGAGCACCCCTCAAATGAGCACCCCTCTTAAGTCACTCACTAAGTAGCCCCTCAACTCAAACCTGCTCTTGGCGACTCCATTCATGTCCTTCCTCATGAGGAAGCCGGAAGCGAGACCTCGCACAACTATTAACACACCCAGAAAGAATCGAAGGACGGACAGCACACCGAGCCAAGCGAAAGTGGTGCTCGGCTAACTCCATTATAGCTCCGGGCTGTCCAGCTCCTAACTTCGAACCCAAAACAAAAACACTGCAACCTCTGAGCAACAGCACCCCTGATTGGCTAATGCTGCGGAGAGAACCTCCCCTAGCCATGGTACACAGTGAGTGGCTCCCCACCCCGGCAGACGTTCTCAGTCATCTGATGTCAGATAGTTCGGTCTACAATACTGCCATTCACTCTTCCCAGATGGTATACTGCAGCGTACTTGGCAACCACCAAGAAACTTTATGTAGCCAAAGAGCACTCTCTCAAGGCACCTATAACACAAACCCAAGTCAGTTATAGCAAGTAGCTTATTAGGGGAGAACATCTTCCTGAATTTATTTGAATATTTAGTTTTAATGTAAAAATATTTAAAATTGTATTTCCTTCGGCAACTCATTCTTGATGATCTTCTCAGGCTGACTAGCAACATAAACAACCAACTCTTACGCAACTTGTTAATAACTTGCCTTCATTACTACTGTGTGAAAAATGAACATGCTTCACTAAAAAGAGTACAGGGGTGTGTCTGTACTGCTTTTGACCACAACCCAAGGCATGGTTAAACAGAAAACTAAAGGGTTGGCTATAGGTACAGCGTAACCGTAAGGGCGGCCACACAATAAACCACAAACTAATAGGCTTAGTAAGTAAGCTTATTAATTCACACTTTATTTTGACGGCTAAGCTTATTAGTCCGCGGAGCCTCTGTGAGGAAGCCGTGGCTCCTGGAGTTAGTAAATATAGTCGGGGGCTGTCTGGGGGGCACAGCTCCCATCCGGTTTGTTTTAGATTGTATTTTATCCAAAATTTCAAAACAATACATTTTAAACAACAGACACGCATATTTACAGCAATAACTAACTCTCTCCGGAAGACAATATGTACTCAAAACAAGTGGGGGCTACACCCCGAACACCCCATAATGTGGGGGGGCTGTGCCCCCAAACCCCCAACTACATATACTAACTCCAGGATCGCACTAAAGTGGGGAAAAGAGCATATAACCTTTACTTGCCTTACAGTACTCTACACAGTGCCATACATACTAACTGCAATTCAGTGAAATGAGATTTAATGAAACGAGTTTTCAGTTATTTGTGTTTCCAGTGATACGGTTGGGGTGAAATGAAATTCAGTGAAATGAGATTCAACAAAAAGTAGACCCATATATATATATATATATATATATATATATATATATATATATATATATATATATATATGGGTCTACTTCATATGACTGACAGTTCATATGACTGACATTCATTTGGTCGACAGTTCATTTGGCTGACAAAGTATTCAAGGCAAAAACCTGGGATTTGCCCCCCTCCACACTGTTGTGCGACTGTGGAGTTGTTATATATAGTTGGGGGGTGTGTGGGGGGTGAAGCCCCCCACCTATACTTTTTGCCAGCCAAATGAACTGTCGACCAAATGAGTGTCAGCCATATGAAGTAGACCCATAAATATATATATATATATATATATATATATATATAGATATATAGATATATAGATATATATATATATATATATACACACACACACACACACACACACACACACACACACACACACACACACACACACACACACACATCTGTGTGTGTCTATACATCTCTCTCTCTCTCTCTATATATATATATATATATATATATATATATATATATATATATATATATATGGGTCTTTATCATTTCATTGAAAACTCATTTCAATCGAAGCTCAATTCGTAGACACATATTCACTGAAAGCTCACTTCACTGAAACTCATTTCTTTGAAAGGTATACATGGCCTATTCCCCACTGTTGTGCAATCCTGGAGTTAGTAAATAAAGTAAGGAGGGTGTGGGGGGTGAAGCTCCCCACATAAACTGGTTATATGTTCTGTTCCGGAAGAATTTATTCATTACACTTGTAAGTATCTATCTATATGCATTAAAATATTTACAATATGTGGGGGGCTATGCCCCTCACACCCCTCAATGTGGGGGGCTGTGCCCCCCACACCCCCCTTACTTAATATACTAACTCCAGGATCGCACAACAGTGGGGAAAAGGCCATATATACCTTTCAACGAAATGAGTTTCACTGAAATGGGTTTTCAGTGAAGTGAGCTTTCAGTGAATTGGGTTTTCAGTGAAGTGAGCTTTCAGTGTATATGTGTCTATGAATTAAGCTTTGATGAAATGAGTTTTCAATGAAATGATATAGACCCTATAGATTTTATATATATATATATATATATATATATATATATATATATATATATATATATATACACACACACACACACACACATATTGTATGTATATATATATATATATATATATATATATATATATATACACACACACAGATATATATATATATATATATATATAGATATATATATATATAGATATATATACATACATACACACACAAGATGTTGCATACAGTTACAGCTTGTGACAAAGCTAGGTAATGTGGTGGTTCCAACCAATTAAGTTTCCTGAATGCTAGAAAGTGGAAATGATCAATAGTTATAGTCTGCAGCAAATCTGACATTTTTTTATAATACTGTTCTAGTTTTGCCAACATTACAGCTTGCAGATTACTGAAAATGGGGGATACATTAGAGAAGGCAGTAAGCAAGCAAATGCTATACATTTTCTAGTTTTCTCAGAAATGAATGATTTACTTAATATAAACCGTTTGGTTTCTGGTGTGCTTTCTTTATGGCTTGGTTAATTGTTAAACAAATTTAATCGGATTATCAAATGGTGACCCCTAGGAGTTTACCTGGTGAACTTGTTCAAGCTTAATGCTGTTTGAAGAGATCATGGTAAAAGATGTACTTTGGTTTGAGAGGGGTCTGGGAGTAAACAATATTAATTTTGTTTTATTAGGATTTGGTAGAAGTTGAGCTTTGTTTAGCCAAGATTCAATGGAGGAGAATGCATGCTGGGTTATGTATTGAAGTTCTGTTAGTGTTTTTGTTGAACAGATCACGGTAAAGTCATCAGAGTACTGCATTGTAGAGGCTTGCTTGCTGGCAGTATAAAGATCATTAATAAAGAAGTTAAAGAGAAAGTATCCAATACAGAATATTGCTGAACACCTACATTTACTGGGAGGAAGATAGAGATTTCATGCTTCCATTTCACTGCATGTGTCCTGTGGCATAAGTAACAATGAAAACAGTGTACACAGGTATTGGGTGATGATGGTCCCAAAGAGCTTAGTATGGGAGATTAACTCAATTCTACTATTATTAGATGAAGAAATTGTGAAAAGAGGTTTGTCTGAGGTACATTGCTTAGGAGTGAAAAGGATTAACTTATTTTAGATGAAGAAATTGTGAAAAGAGGTTTGTCTGAGGTACATTGCTTAGGAGTGAAAAGGATTAACTTATTTTTGGGGGGTTTAGAAAGAGTTGTGATGTGGTTAACCATGATGCAATTGATACAAGTGACTCATGTTTTTTCTGAAGTGAAAGGAGGTTACTACCATTGCACATTAATGTACAGTCATCTGGCTATTGAAGTAGAGATGCATGACTTTTTTTTGCTGTATGGAGATAATTTATAAAGATGTTAAACAGTAAGGGGCTGAGTATGGAACCCTGAGGGACTCCGATAGTGACGAGAAGAAAGGTAAAGTAGTTGGTGAGCCATTTTACAGTTTGAGACCTGCTAGAGAGATATCTTTGGAACCAGGAAGGTGGACATACATCAAGTCTATGACAAGACAGTCTTTGGAGGAGGATAGAATGGGAAACAGTATTAAAAGCTTTTGAAAGGTCTATGAAGTTTATAAGAGCTGTATTATGGAAAAGGAAGAGGCCATGTACTGTGAGTTATAGAAGGTTACTATCAATGATGAATTTCAGGAGTTGTCCTTGAATACATTTCTCACGTACTTTAGCTATGGAGGACATGTTGGAGATGGATCTATAGTTAGAGAGTTCAGTGGTGTTTCCCCCTTTATGGAAAGGAAGGCTATAGGATGTTTTCTGAAGTGTGTGTTAATAATTTTCTTTTACTGAATGGTTTATGGGAATGAATACAGGAGAAGCCAGGGTGTCAGCTGCAAGTTGTATGTATTCATTTGATATGCTGCTGCAGCTAGAGTGAAAGCTTTTAACTTTGAAAGTAATTCTCTAATGAAATAGGTGAGGCCAGGTTTAAAGCTCAATTTGTAAGTAGTTGTGGGTGTGTTTCGGTAGTAGTAGTAGTAGTAGTACTCTCAGGGGTTTTGTCTTTGAGAAGAAAGGCAACAGTCTGAATGAAGTGAGGATTAAACTAAGACGCTGTAGTAGAGGTATTTGTAGAAGTGGTGGGACTGAGTTGAATGGATCAACCAGGATGTAGATTGTTAATTCCACTCCAACATAGCTTTGGGTTTTCTCTACTTGTGATTTAAGTATCAAATATAATATTGTATTTAACAGAGTTTCTCCAGCATTGATAATTTTGCAGACTGAGCACTGTTTTGTTTTTTCTGTCAGGTTCTTCATGCTTTATCTCTATGAATTATATGTTGTTTTATTTCTTTGGATAACCATGAGGCTGGGTTAGTTTTAATTATTTTTGCTTGGCATGGGGCATAGGCATTGAGGTGACTGAGGAAAGTAGAGTTGAAAAATGATACATCCAGGGGGAAGAACTGTACAGGTTTCCAATTTAGGAGCTATGGGGCATTGATTAAAGTGTCTTTGTTAAAGGAAGAGATATTATGCACTTGTTTATACAGGTCTATGTCAGGTGATTGACTTTCTGGAAACTCAAAAAAAATATCAAAGATACCATATGATCAAGTTTCTGAAAACTCGAATTAAAAAAACACAAAAATCTACCTTTTTGCATTTTTGCAGGGGGCAAACCCCCCTGTACCACCCATACCCCCTGTAAATTATATATACAAACTCTGAGATCACAATACAGTGAGGAAAAGGATACATTTTCAGATCCTATATGTACAGCAAAAAAACAATGAAAAATACAAAAAATACCACCAAAGTGAGGAAAAACACTCAAATGCATTTTTCCTCTTTTTTTTTGAATTTGCTGATCCTCTCTGTACCTCAATCTCCATTCAAAAGCTTAAAGTTTTCAAAAGCTCCATCATATGGTCTCAATCATATGGAGTCTGAGTCTCTGAAAACTAGATCAATTGATAAGAACCCGTTTATAGATATGTTTTATTTATATTAATGTTATCTGATAATACAAGTTGGAGGATGGTTACTATGGCATTCTGGGAGATAGCTACTAGCTATAATTTTATCTGGAGCATTAGTGAGTGTCTAGTCTATGGTTGTGTGGGTGTGAGAGAATTTATTCAATCTTGTTGGAGAGGAGATTAATTGGATGAAGCCAAATAAATGTATGGCATTTTCAGGGTGTAATTGTTAATACTTTGCTAATCTAATATCAATAAGTCACAAAGTTAACATTTCACAACTTCAGTACAATAGTGTAGTCTATTTACTTATTTATAATGTATTGATCAAATTAGTTCTACTAGGCCAAAGGCCTGTTTTTGAGGGGAGACCTGAGGTGGTATTCATACTGACTAGGGGTTGAAATTTGGACAGGACACTGAGGAACTTCCCCTACTTTTTTATAAGTGCCATGGGATCCTTTATATCAACTTGAGCTATCACTAATACAGGCAAATAAGTCCATGTTTTAACATCTCATCCAAAGGAGTGCACAGTATAGAGTGTGTGACACCCCCTTTATGGTATACTGCAGTATCAATACTGGAAAAAACTATCTATCTACTTGGTGTGGAAATAGAACCCATGGCCCTCTGATTTCCAGCATCAAGGGCAATTGTGCTACCTGCTGAGCTACAGAGATTACATTCTCATTTTCCTATGTCAGGCTCATCTTACATCGCATTACTTACTACAGATTCCATTTCTGCAGACCAATATATGTACATACTTCCAACTGCCCTAGGATTTCTTACATATTACTCATTTCATGTCCTAATGCAACACTGAAAAATCTCCACAAAGATCATCACAAATATCCTTCAGTGATAAAGTTCCTGCCTGTGCGTACTTTATAGACTCTCACACCTAGAAATAAAACATTTACTGGTGTTTAAATCTGATTCCAAAGGATTTATTTATCTGCATGACTGCCCTCGCACTATTTTTACGTCTTTGTGTGGTTATAAAAATACTGTGCCAGTAATCCAAACTGACATATCCTTCTGCTCATTCAGTCTAACAGAACTGTTGAAAGCCATCTTCAGATGTTAGTATGAAATGTCTGCAATACTCAGAGTTCTGGATACCAAACTCTGAATTCATTTCATTACTATTTCTGACTCCTAGCTTAAAGAAACATAGCAGACTTATTTAATCCCTTCATTCTATACTTCAGGTGGGAGGCTACAGTTAAACTTTATTCTGGAACTTGGTGTACAATTCCCAAGTTCCTATCTGTATTCTTGGCTCAGCATGCTCTTACAAGTTTTGTATCTTACCTGATGGAAAGAAATGCCAAGTCAGATACACCTGTTTTGGTGGGATACACTGAAGCCATCTTGGACAAGAGACTTGATTGGTAAGGAGGGACAATGGAGGTGACAAATGGGGAAAGGAGTTACGCAATGGGAGCCAGAGCTACCCTCTCATCAATGGAGCGGGTCAAAAAGAAAGGGGCATAGAGGACAAGCACCACCTGTTGGAGGACAAAATGATCTACAATGTAGAGAAAGGGTAAGGGTTGCTATAGAAACAGAAGTGTTGGTGTGTTATGGGAGAAAAAGCAAGGAATTTTAGCAGGGAGGAAAAAGGACAGGAAGAAATCATTTCAGGTTCTGGAACTAAATCAAGTACTGAACATATGATTCATAGTAAACAGCACTGAACTGAAGTAATGTTAGGTTTGAGTGAGAAAATTCACAAGACAAGAACTGACATGATGGCAGGAATTAAAGCAAAGATACTGATGGGTAGGCAAGTGACAAGTGCCAGAACTGATGAACATGAGTATAATTTCTTATGTACAGTTATTGTGCTAGCAGAATTCTACACTGAAACATTAAACAAATGAAAGCTGATATTTTTCTTGCTGAGAGAATATAGTCTTCTTCTTCTTCTTTCGGCTTTTTCCCGGTTAGGGGTCGCCACAGTGGATCACCTGTCCGCTCATGATTGGCAATGGAGTTTTATGGTGTCGAGTTGCCAGCCCGGCACCCAACCTTCCACGGAAGGTGCACACATGCATGCACTCATGCCTAGGCCCAATTTAGAGTATCCAATCCACCTACAGCATGTCTTTGGGATGTGGGAGGAAACCGGAGCACCCAGAGGAAACCCACATGACCACAGGGAGGACATGCAGACTCGGCACAAAAGGCACCCCAGCCGAGGATTGAAACAGAGAACCTCTTGCTGTGAGGTGCCAACGCTAACCGCTGCACCACCATGGCCGCCCTTGCTGAGAAAATACAGTACAGTGTTTTATATTTTGCTGTAAGCCAGTGGCCATCTCTGTCAGGATAGTTGATGTCAGATGTTTTAACACAGTAGTCCATGCTGATGGAAGGAAAGGGAACATCCAACACAGTAGACTACATACACATACTATTGATAAGGTGTCTTCAATGGGCTTAGCTTAGTTATTAAACTCCATATTTTTTAAAAGGCCTGTTTTTGTGTGTGTGTGTGTATTTATTTAAGACTGCTTGTAGTGTGTGTGTGTGTGTGTGTGTGTGTGTGTGTGTGTGTGTGTGTGTGTGTGTGTGTGTGTGTGTGTGTGTGTGTGTGGAGGAAATGTAGGGAGATGCAAGAGTGTATCTATGTGTGTGTGTCTAGTGGTGTGTGTGTTGTCTCGCTAATGACAGAGGGACAATATTTTACTTAAAAAAGACTAAAACATTGTCCCTCTGTCATTATTAGAATGCTTTTTTATAAAAATTGGCTTAGCGATAGAGAACCACAAAGTGAGAGAGACAGAGCCACAAATCCAATTTCAATAAAATGTATTCTAAAAATTTAGTGAACATCATGTCATACTGTTTCTGACAATTACTATTTTATTTAAGCATGTGATTTTTACTGTTCTCACAGTCTGAGGAAGTCTTCTAAAAGCTGTAAGCACTAACTGTAAATTGGTAATAAAGAATAACATCCCTTTGAATCCTGGTGTGTTCCTTTTTGGTTTCAATTCTTTAAGACTCATTTGATATTTATAAACAATTTGCCCAAGTATGCCTTCTGATTGGAGTGTTTGAAACAAAATGGGGCTAGATCAGTCTACTCTCATACAGGCTGTTTTGTGATCCACATTTGCCCTACATAACAGTATTAAGCTTTATACTTTAAGCTGTTTTTATAAGTATCCAAGGGATTTCAGCCTCAAAAGCAGAACTGCAATATATCAAGAAACTGTCAATCTAAAAGATTAAAGCAAAACATAAATTGCAGACATTTAACTGCTAAAAAATGCTTGGAGAAACACATTAGTACATTCAAATATATTCTCAGAAAAAAAATCCAAGTTCCTGAATGGCATATATACCCTGCATGCTTTTGCCATTCTAGATTAAATGATAAAGACAATAGAAAACAAATATTCTTAAGTCAGACAAATTAACTGCTTAAAACTCTAATTTTCCCATGTGTGATAAGCTAGAAAAAAATATATATCTAGTCTGCTTCTTCACATTCAGCCAAAGTTTATATTGTGTTATGCACATTACAGTAACACTGCTGTGTATGTGCCTGTGTGTGTTTGCATGTCCTGCCGGCACTGACTTTTGTAATGTTCACAAAGCATAGAAATCAGTACTTGGTGCTGGGTCATAGTATTTATATACTCCGTTTTAGAATGCATAAGCAGTTCAGCTCTGGAATACCAAACAGAAAGCAAGTTGATTTCAAATGTGCAGAAACTTTCCAATGTAATGGGTGAAAACTCTGATAAGAGGGAGAAAAAAAAAGGGAAAAAGTAAACAGTACAGCATACAACACAAAACCTAAGGCTGTCACAAAAACACAAGGTGGCCCAGTCCTGTAAGAACAATGAATCAAGATGAGTAATGAAATAATTTTTATATAAGGGGTTAATCAGTAATTTTATAGTGTAACTTCTGTGCACACAATACACACAGAGAGTGGCTGCTGCAATGACTGTACTTAATCAAATCTTGTTAATAAAGTCACTGACTGTTCATCCCTTCGGGAATAAAATATGGTTCTGCTCTTTCTGAGAATACAATATGGTTCTGCTCTTTCCCATTCCTTGCTCTAAAGATGACAGCCTTCCATCCCATTTTGGGAATTCGGAAACTTAAAAGCATACCCAGCCAGCACATAAGATTACAGATAGTGATACTCCAGCACTTCTTATGTCTGATGCTGTAGGGCACCCTGATAATGTCACTGAACAGAATGGAACCCTTTTGGTAAGTCAGTTTCTCGCATCCACACAGAAGGTTGCTTTAGTTTTCTCTATGTACACATCCCTTTCAGTACAAAATGCTGTCATCTGGTTTCATTTTTGAGTCCAGTGTGTGTGCTAAGGTATGACTAGCTATGATAGCAGACACTTTTCTGAAAAGGAACCTTCTTTTGTGTCCCAACCTAAATTTCAGGACCCCTTGTGTCTCTACCTTGATGACAGGACCCCGTGTGCCACATTAAAGGACTCCCTACAAGGACATCTGTCCTCGGCATGTCTGTGGTTGCAGACTCTGGGTTTGTAAGCTAATGGGGAATGTGGTCTCTGAGTCTCACTCACAGGGTCAGCTCAAAAGTAGATATTTTTAGCATGGACATTTCCTGTCTATTAAAAGATCCTTGGCAGCCTGTATAAGGATGCATTGGAAGGTACTGGCTTGGGCTGTCCTGAACCATAGCCTCAGTCTTTGCAGTTGTGTTTATGTCAATAATTGCATGTGGTAAATGAGATAATATTCATAAATACACATCAAATATGGATGGCAGAAGAGGGCATCCCAAAAACTGCCCTCTGTAGAAGGCTTACATTGAGAATATAATGGTGTAGTAATTTTTGTAATCGAGTAGAACAATGCTGTTTTTTCATCAAGTTCACACCCAATACTACCACAAAGGCTCCTAGATAAAAACTGCATTGCATTTCATTTTTGAAGTGAGTGCCACCTTATTCAACAAGTGATGGATACACAAAACATACATGAAAGTATAACATTTCTGGTCACATAGTTAAATGGACAACTATTTGGTTTCTTTTGTTATTAAAAATTTATGGAATAATTTGTGATTAACTGCACTTAAGAATAGTTGTTTTTCTGTTGAGAAGCTATGATGACATGAAACTTGAAATGTCTAGATCAGGGACTGCGACCCTTTTGGGCTCGGCATGTCAAAAATTTGGAAAATGCCCATCTTGACTCTGCTGCAGTGTCACCCCCCCCCCCGAACAAAACAGAAACAATTCTTTACATGTTAATTTATTTAAAAAATGCAGTCCAATCAAGTGTGCTGCTATGTATTATAAAAGCAAAAGAAAGATTAGTGACTTACAATAGAGAAAATGATATGTGCACTGATAATTGGGCTTAAAATAGTGCAGCAAAAAAAATTACCCTATTTTAATAGTAATTTTGAATTGAACTGAAAAAAATATGGAACACATTGCATTTGATTTGATTAACATCAGTTAATGACTTTTTTGTTACTGAGTTTTAATAGAAAAGTGCAGGGTCACATATTTCTTGCACTTTTGTTCATTCAGTTTCTTTGGTAACTTGTGTTGGGGAAAGCTGGTGTGTCACCTTTGACACGTGTGTCATAGGTTCACCATTACAGGTCTAGAAGAAATCACTATACCCTCAGCCTTCTTCATAGTTATTTGTGTTGAATGTTACATAGTACAGACTTCTGATTTACAATAGTTCCGACTATCGATTTCTTTGCTGCATGCTGTTTTCATTGTAGTGCTTTCAACTTCCTAGCTCATGAATAATTCTCATCTTCTATTATGTATACTAATGTCTTTTGGTTTTTCCCGGATAGGGGTCGCCACAGTGGAACTCCGGTCCACTAATGATTGGCAGTGGATTTTTATGGTGGCGAGTTGCCAGCCTGACGCCCAACCTTCAAGGAAGGCGCACCCATTCACGCACCCACCTACCTGCATGTCTTTTACGTCACTCGACTGCGGGGAGGACATGCAGACTCCACACAGAAGGTGCTCCAGTCGAGAATCGAATGGGAGAACCTCTTGCTGTGAGGCAACAACGCTAACCGCTGCACCATTATGTATACTAATGACAAGAAAAAACACCTAGAAGAAGAAATGCATATGCAGAGAACCACGCACAAACACGCACAGACACACCTCAATGACTTACCTTTTCAACATGAAATAACAACCACAACAGACAAAATGCAAAAGAACCTCCGATGTAAATAACCCCAACAACTAAATCATGACCAGCCACGGACTGCACTGTCTGTGTAGAGGGACTCTTAGGGAAAGGTTGTTTGTAAGGTAATGTGTAGGGCTGGGGTTAGCACACAAGTCTGGGTAGAACAGGGAGTGTACTAACCCTAATCCTACCTCTGACCCTAACTCAAATTTAACAGATTGCCTTACACACACACACACACACACACACACACACACACACACACACACACACACACACACACACACACTCACACCAAGACATATAGTAAAGAAGCATAACAGTACCTATCCCCATCACTTTACTTTAACCTGCAAATACTTGCACACAAACATATCCCGAGTGCTGAAATATTTGGTATAACCAAATGTGTTGGCACCCTACTTACAAGCACTTCTGCCTTCTGATATCAGCTATAATTTAGCTCATCAGTAGATCAAGCTCGATCTACTGACAGGGACCTTTGTGTGTGTGTGTGTGTGTGTGTGTGTGTGTGTGTGTGTGTGTGTGTGAATTTTATACATATTTGGAAGCCATTCATTTCATTGAACATTCAGCATTTGAATAACCGTCTTCACAGAGTCTACCATACCATTTCTTCTCCTTGTAACAGTTTGAACATAAAACACCCTCCGTTCAGATCTCCTACTTGGACTCGTTCTTGTGCTCCATCCCAACTTTATATTTATTCCCATTTGCGTCTATCACCCCACTTTTACTACTATTCTCCTGCATTCATTATCAATGCCCCTCTTCCACGACATCTTCCTTATCCTCCCTCCACCTTTTCTGCTTGCCTCTCTTCTAAAACTAACCGCCACCCAAGCTGTAAGCAATGCAAAATATTACTAATATAACGGAGTCTTCCATAGTTTTAATTGTACACGAGTTAAGATGCTTCTCAAAGTAGTACAAAATAATCCCAAATGGCATTTTGCCTTTATGTCTCACAGTAACAGAATGTATTAATGTAGCCCTTTAACTAGTGCTGCACATTTTACATTTTCTATAAAACTGAAAATATCTGTACCTCTTTACTTGTGTTCTTTTTGTCCCTAGGCAGAGTCTGAAAATTATCCACTGAGATCAGTGCTCTATCCCTTCTACAAATTATTGTGTGTGTATATAAATGTGTATATAACTACTGTAATAACAGGATACTATACAAAAGTGAATTTTACATTCAATAAATAATAACAATGACAGGAACACAAAGATTCTAGCAGTGAAGACTACTAGAATGCTTTTCCGTTAGAAAAAAAACAGGCTAATTAGTAATTGTATGTAATGGTTTATTTGTAAATATAACATAATATATAAGAGAAGCTACTGTGATAAAGAAAGCACATACAATAATTACTTCCAGGAAAAGGATACTGTATACGGCATGTACAAAACTGCAAACAGTGAAAGGAAACTGTGCATGATTATGGCACTGTAGACAGATAACTGGTACAACCATGAAAACAAGTAACTGGGTACAACCACTGTAGACAGATGGTTATCTAAAACTGAAAGGCTGGAGCTTTACTGGGAAATGAATGGCACAAGACTGAAAAGAAACTTTTGCTTTTGGTTAACGTGATTGCTACAAACCATATGGGATGTTGTGTGGTTTACTACCACCAGCTAAGCTTACACCAAAACCACTCCAAGACATTGAGCAGACTTTGCAAAAAAAAAACTATACAAGTCCAGCAATTGTAGTTCCTGCAGAATAATTCACATTCTCTAACAGTAAGTAGCTGCAAGACCATATCCGAAAACAGAGCAGAACTGTATAGACTGAAGGAATGTATGCCATATACAGGCAGATAATCGGATACCTTAAGGGAGAGATCTGTGAGTTTCAAGTATTCTGAGAGTATAAAAAACACTGTCATATAAATTACTACTGTTAGAATGGCTACAGTCCTAGTAAAGTGGGCTGATCTGTATCTCCTTAATGAAACATCAGTAACAAGTCACTTGCTCATTGCCATCTGTGTGAAGGAAGTGACTGCTCAAGACCACTGCACATCTTTTGGGGGATTTAGTCCCTTCTATGTTGTGTGGCCATTGACTTGGAGTATTTAAGTTTAGGGATACAGATGTGTTGGGGGAACCTGTCCCTTGGGGGAAAGAAACGCACTTGTTTCAAGACCAGCTGCATTTCTTTAAATATAAGTGGCAGCTTTTGAAGCTCTACAGTCAAAGAAATGTCGTCCATGCCATCGTTTTTTGATTGCTCATAGAAGATGCAGTTACATGCGCTATAAAACTGCCTTGCAAAAGTGAATCACAGTTAGTAAAATTTAACAGAATCAGCCAGCCATTTTGACAGACTTTACTGACAGGCAGGTCTTATTTCACTTTTCTGTTGTGGAACTTTTTAGAACAGTAACGGACATGCCTGTGAATGTCTTAGCTGATGTAAAAGATATCCTTCAAGAAAGGTGCAACTGTGGTATCTACTTGCTCATGCAGTGATAAAGTTAACTTACCTGCATGAAATGGTGGTCAAGAGGGATAAATATGTCTTCTTGGGAATCTCAAGTGTTGGGCACCTTTAAAGAAAGCCTTTAAACATGCATTTGCTGTTATATGGGGAAAGGCAGAAACTGCAGATACATGAACCATGACTGAAGGATATGAGGACTTCAGTGAAATATGTTATTTAAGTAGCCTAACACTTTTCGAACAGGACATTTCAAAAGATCTTAATCTTGTGATGTAGCAATCAAATTTATTTTAGTTGTTAAAGATTTCCTTGTATTTGTTTTTTTTTTCACTTTAGGATACTTAGGACCAGAGTAAGAAAGAAGGCACTGCTAGTAATTAGAACTCTATCCCCCAAGCAGGCGGACTCAGAATCTTGAGATTGGGATGCAATACTATGCCTTAGTATTATGTTAGTAATGACTTGTGCAGAAGCAAGGGACATTTAAGAGTGGCTAGGCTCATTAAGAGAAAAACATGGCGGCCTTGCCATTTTGGAACTGGAAGAATGAGGCAGGCCTTGTTTTGCTTTCAGTAGTAGTATTAGATCTGAGAAAATTGTGAGAAGGCATAGATCAAGGTTGAAATCTAAGGAAACAAGAACATGTCAATTTTCCAAACCTTCTTCTGAAAAAAAACAGGAATCAAAAGATTTCCATTTATTGAGGTATGTGGTAAACAAGTCTACTTCTAGAGTACTCCATGTGTGAACTATATTAATTAATTAATGTACTTATTTATTTATTTGCATTTGTTTACCGGGATAGTCCACTGGGCCAAGGTAAGCCCATTTTCAGTGGAGGCCCAGGGAAAAACCTCCAGACATAGTACAACTAATACACAGTACATAAATAGAATTACATGGCAACACATTATACACATACTATAAGGTAATATGGTAACACGTTGTACATATACTATAAAGCAATGCATTACATGTGAGCAGCATAGCAATATATTATATATGAGCAGCATAGTACAATCCAATACAACAACATACAGTAAACAGTCCTGTCAGAGCAGCATACAATAGGTCAATACAAGACCAGTCCTTAGAAAGATCATGGCTCACAGCAATATGTTTAGCAGTGGGTGCAGTTGGTGATAGGAGGAACTTGGTGAGAAATCTAAGAAGATGTAAAATGGTAATCTATGTAGTTTGTTATAGGCCAGATGCCAGAAGATTAAATTTTAAGAGAAGGTTATGAATGTAGAAAGGAAGATGAGGGGTTCAAGTTAAAGGAACTACATAATTTGAATGGCCTGAGATTCTAAATTTCATTCCTGAGCTACAGTCATCTTCTTTTTTCCAGAGTATGCCAGCTAGTTCTGTAAATCTAGCAGAAGTAATGTTGGCAGGTGCAGGTTATACAATTACTTCATAATCTGTAGTGTTCTTTGCAAAGTTGAAAAGCTCTGGTTGTTCCTTGTTACATATCTCATTATTGCTGCATTTATTTGTTTTGCTTTGCAGATGACCGAGATATCTTTAAGAAAGGTGTTTTCAAATCCTTTCTGTTAACTTATGCAATTAAATTGCATTGACTTTAGGCGTTTTGGCTTCAAATAAAAACTTGTACCATAATTTAAAAAATATTATGCATGTATGTATATGGTTTACTTACGAGTGGTCAAAGATCCAGAATGAAAAATGTGAATCAAAAACCTTAAAAAAAAAAAAATGTTTTGTTTTTTGCACCTGCACCCCCAACCCCCTAAATTATATATGTCAGTTCCATGGTCACATCACAGCAGAGGAAAGAGCAAATAACAAAAAAAAAAGAGGACTCTGCTAACAAATTAAATACATTACGGTGTACCTCACTGCAGAATTCAACTTTTGGCTCCATAAAATGCAGTGCATCAACAACTACAAGGTAAACATGTGTACGGGAGTGTGTTTCCTAGTTGCTCAATTTTACTAATGCATGCTAACCCTAACCCTGTCCCTTCCCCTAAACCCAACCCTACACCTTACTTAGAAAAATCATTTCAGTAACACTATTCAGACAAATTTGGTCTGAATGCTGAGGCAAGACTTTGCTTTGGAGATCACAAAAGGAAAATTAAAAATTATATTTTTCGTAAACTTTGATGCATCAAGTGTCCTTAGAACAATGAGTAAACAGCTCTTAAGAATCTGCTGTGGGCCACAAACAGTCCAAGACACTGTGTAGCACTACCAATACTGCCCACTCACACTTTGAATGCCATACAGTGAGTCTTACCCTATCCAGAACCAGAACTCGGAAGTAATCTTAAATGAATTTGTTAACTGAGGTAGATCATTGGATCCATTGGACCTATTTCAGTCTCAGCCTGGGAAAACACACACATTACAAAATAGTTATATGACATTATATACAGAGTGAATGACAAAATGCAATGTATACATAAATTATCGACAAAGTGAATATCATAGATGGCTTGAGGGAATAAAGGCAATAGATAAGATGACACTTTACACAGAGTGAGTAAAAAAACACAATATATACATTAATTATATATAGAGTTAAAAGACCCTCAATCAAAAATAGAGTCTAAGTAAGGTATGCAGATGGAAGAAGGGAATGGAGAGTTTAAGTTACATGACCAGAGAGAGACAGCAGTTGCATTTTCCTAGCGTCTTGAAATGTGCTTTTATTTCTGAACAGAAAATGGTGAAAGAGAAATTATCTTTAAGAAAAGAATGGATATTCTCACAGTTTGGGGTCAGGGACTAAAAAAGCATAGTCTGTTCAGCAAAGCCTAGTTTTGGGGGGGGGGGGTAAAAGGAGAGGATGTGAGTGGTTAAGATGTCTAAGGTTGTAAATTGGTGCATCAATTAATAGACTGGAAGCCAGTGGTGGGAAGGTGTCACTCTTGATAAGGTTAAAAAAGGCAAGCAGTAAGTCAGCACAATGTTTCACACGTAGCCATCTAGCTTTTCCAATGGTGTTCATTTCTTGGGAAGACAGTGATGAATCTGCAAATGGCATCTGAATGGTGGACACATTTCTTTTAGAAGCGTTAGCAATTAGTAGGAGACACTATTCTAGCTGAGCCGTTAAGATACCTTTACCTATGACATTTCTACATATAAAGATAGAGAAGGTGAGATCCTATTAGAGTAGAATAGGAGAGAGTTTTTGTGTGTGTGTGTGTGTGTGTGTGTGTGTGTGTGTGTGTGTGTGTGTGTGTGTGTGTGTGTGTGTGTGTGTATATAGTCCAGGTACAGTTGGAAATTTAGGAAGGGAAATAAAATAGGGCAAGAATTATAATCAGAATTATGGCTAAACTGATCTTAAGACTGACTTAGACTAAGACTATGTGAAACAAGGTAGGAGCTTATGTCAAGCAATTTCTTAATACCTGCCATGTCAAAGGATGTCACCGTGGAAGACATATTGTCATAGTTAGGGTTAGTGTAAGTGGAAGGGTCAGGGCTATGGTTTAACAGAGACAGAGGAGCCTAGTTCTAAGGATACTGTGTAAATGAAGGTCAGAGATTAGATTAAGAATTTTTTTTCTAGCTAATATCGAAATTCAGCTTAGCATTAAACTTTCTTATAGATGAGTTGCTATCTTAGCCACACCTGAAAAAGGATGTTTAACTTACAAATATTTTCCAAAAGAAGAAATTTTAACAGGGGCAAAAGTAGTAAAAAGTGCCAAAATAATAAATACTTTTGCTTCTGAGTAAAGAAATGATTCAAGCATGTCTGTATACCACCACTGAAAGGTCATCCCATACCTACATGGGTGACATCTAGACAGACAGTCCATGTAAAAGGTGTTCCTGTATCACATTCACTCTATGGGGTTACTGTGAATTTTGTACTTTTCAAAGTTTTCTGTGAATTTTATACTTTTGAAAGTTTTATCTATCAGATAAAAATAACTGTTAACTGTGTTTGAGGTCTGTAAAGACCCTTTTCAGTCCCAGCCCAGTACATGTGGCTACACAAATACACAAGAGACATACTATATGTACAATATATACAATATACATTGGCACAGCCAACTGTTACATAGCTAAGCTTGAGCAATTAATACGAAAGGCGTAAGCTAAAGGAGGAGAAACTACTACGCAGGTATTGTCAGACAGTTTCCTTAAAGCATGAGCGTTTATACTCATCTGTGAGGTGCTCCTTCATTTGTTTTATAAATTCAGAGATCTTTAAGGAAGTAATCTCATCTGAAAAACTATTCCAAGAGGCAGGTGTGAGATTAATAAAGAAAATTTTTTTCACAAATAGCAATGGAGGAATGACCCCTGTTTGCCTTGATGCCACTGTTACTATACAAGTCATACGCTGATTCATGCAGTATTAGTATATTCATCTTCCACTAGTTTAGGTGCTGACTTCTATAGATTTTGCCCAGTTAGAAAGACTTGGACATTTTTGCAGCTACATAAGATGAAGTATATTCTGTAAACAACATATCGAGTTACATCACACCATGTCCTCACAACCATCATCTTTCTTTGGGCTGTAGGATTGATATTGGGTACCATTACAATGGCTACCGCTATCAGGTATCATATGAGAGTCATGTACTGGACTCTTGGGGTATAGTTGTCTCAAGACCGAGACCTATCATGATATTCTGGTGTCCCATTCCTGCTCAGACAAATCTGGCTCTTATGCTCTAGTCATTCGATTCTCTGCTGCAGTGATCTCTACATCACAGACATTTGACACATTCATCTGGAAGACTCCAGTTGGACTTACATCTTTTCAAGCTCAAACTCTCAGTTTGGCTACAATAGTTCCACTGATAGCCCAGCTTAAAATCTTTCCAGACACAGAATTTTTTACCCATTTACCCTTGTACAGATGATCTAACCAAAAGACCCTACAAGGCCAAGTGGAAAACATTCTAAAAGGACTACAGCACAAAATGTGTCCATTTTCAACTACAGCACTTCACGCATATGCTGGACATTTTTGATGTAGACCTAAGGTATCTGTTCATTAAGGTTAGTTTCTGACTTTCTTGTACATCAGTACACTGGCAGAGCAAAGTCCATTCAAGTGCCTGGCTTCCCTTAAGTGTGTAGTTAGTTTTCTCCGTAGGCCTCCCACTGGAGTTCCTGATCCTTGCCACTCCACAGGATATCTCAGTCTAGAAAAAAAGTTACTTCCCTACTCAAGCTGGCTGTGTCAATGGGGCTAAAATACTTATCCAGGAACACTTTATTTCTAGTGGCAGTCACTTATGCAAAGATCATTCTTGAACTGCAGGCCCTTTCTGTCAAACCACCTTGGCTTTACATTTCACAAGGAAAAAGTTTTTCTCCATGGTCATGCTTATCCTTCTTTCTGGCCTAAGGGAGCCACCAAATCCAGCCCTAAAACTTGTGTATTTGCCCACAGTTTTCTTGTAGTACTCCAATAAAGGGATACTTTTTTCTCACACTGGTATACATGGACAGTCAGTTACTATGCCAATACAACAAAATCGACTTAGAAACAGGACAAAACATTTTTCTCCTTTGCTATAGACTCTGAAGGCAACAGATTTACTAAACAGCAGCTATCAAGATGGCTTTCTAATTACACTGCCTTCTGTTATGCTGCTCCAAAAAAGCATTACACTGAAGCTGTCACTTTGTAGGCTCATACGTGTGTACTAAGCCAAGCCCATAGAAGTGCCCTAGCATTATGCCGCTGTTAGTTCCTGGTGCCTCTATCAAGTAGAGCCACTGGAGTGATCCCCGGGGTTAACTTTCTATTTCCCATCCACTCATCAAGATTTCTCTTGAAAAGGGCCACTGAGATGCTCTGCTTCACATGTATGGGAAGTCTATTCCAGAACATGGGCAGTCTCTAGGTTATGAACCTGTCCCTCCAGCATGTTCTGTAGGTTGAGGTCCCTGGAGCATGAGGTGCAGAGGGATTGGGATTTCTTTAGGTGCAACATTTCTGACAGGGCTGGGTCAGACATGGATTTGTAAGTCAAGCAGAGATTGGCTCTTAATAGACGATATGAGACAGAGAAAAGCTGGAGTCTTTTTGAGTCTGTCCATACAGGGCATGTGTTTAAGGCCTAGGATCCTCTTTGTGAGGTACTTTTGTGGCCTTTCCAGCTGTTGCAAGTGTTTAGTGAGGTACATGCCAAATGGGGCATTAAACTCGATGATTGGTCTAATGGCGGGAAGAGTAGGGAAAGACGATGACCTCTTTCTTCCTGAATGCAAAACCCTTGGTAATAAGATGTTCCACATAGAGCTTTCTGACCACAGTGGCAATGTGGTGGTCGAAGGAGAGGTTGCTGTCAACCTGGGTCCCCAGATCTCTTATGCCTTCAGTGTTCGGTGGGCTGCCATCAATGTGGCAATTAGTGGGAACTGAGTTTTTCCCAAAGGGAATGATGGCACATTTTTTGGCATTAAGCTTAAGGTCATGTGTTGGTCTCAGTGAGGCCTTTCTGTAGGATGTCTATATCACTTGGGGAGTTAATAACGGCTCCCAGCTTGCAATCACTGGTAAACTTGGTCAGCCAGAGTCCCTCCATGTTGGCCTGGACTTCTGAGAAGTAGATGCCAAACAGGAGAGGACCCAGGACCAATCCCTGTGGGACTCCACTTGTGACTGGTCGGCACTCTAACTTGGAGTCTGCTACTTTCACACTGCGGGTTCTATCTGTGAACCAATTTGCAACCCACCTAGTGATATAGGGTTTGATGCCTAGTTTGGTGAGCCTATCAATAATTCCTGAGTGGGGAATGGTATCAAAGGCCTTGGCCAGATCAAGGTAGGCTGTGTGAACTGCCTTGCCCTCATCCACAGCTCTGGTGACTGACTGAAAAAAGTCAACCAGGTTGAGCAGGCATGACCTACCCTTCACAAAACCAAATTGTGTGGGATCCAGAGTTTGGAGATTCCCTATATCCTTGTTAATTAGGTCCATGATGATGCACTCCATAGCTTTACATATCAGACTCATCAGGTTAACAGGGTGATAATTCACTGGGTCTGGAGTCGCTCTCCCTTTATGGAGAGGGATGACTGTAGCAGTGCACCATTATGTGGGGACAAAGCCTGAGGTGAGGCTGTGAATGAACAGGGCACATAGATGTGGTGCCAGTTCACTTTGTAGTTTATGTAGAATACAGCCAGGGTTATTGTTGGGTCCTATGGAAGCTGTATTCTTGGCCTTGGACAATGCAGCTTTAATTTGTGCTGCAGTAATGGTGAGTGCCTGGCATTCTTCGGTATTGTGACTGGTCCTTTAAGGGGGGAGGAGAGGGGTAAAGTTGGCACTAAATCTGTTGACCAGTCCAAATATCTGTTGGCTCAGTATAGGAGGTACCATTATGCAGTAACTCAGAGCACATCTGGGTATTGCCGTGGAGATTCTTGATATAACTGTAGAAGGCTTTGTGGTTGTTTTTAGTGTCTGCTGCATTTCTGCCTTCATACCTAGCTTGAGGTTTTGATGACGGATCTCAGCTTTTTGTTGAGGCTAATAAGGGAGCTTTTCCAGTAGTGGGACTTCACCTTTTTCTGCAACAGTTTCTTCTTTCTGTTGTAGAGTTTGTTAATGGCAGGGGACCACCAGATTGGCTTCCTTTTTTTGAGGAAACCATCTTGGTTCTGTTGGGTATGGCTAGTTCCATGCATTTATGTACATGTTCATACAGTCCACTGGTGTATGATTTGGCAGTCATGCATCTATTTTCCCTTTGCATGGGTGTCGTGAAGTTAGCCACCTCTGTTTTTAGGAGCCCAAAGTCAGCCTTGGAGAAGATTTTTCATGGTAGTTACATTTGCTGGTGGTGTGGGTGAGATGTGGATTTCCATGGTAATTAGTTTGTGGTTGGATCTAACCAGGGAGGAATTGACTACTGGTGTTGAGCAATGGTTGCCCATGTTAGTAATAACCAGGTCAAGGATGCTGCTTCCTCTAGTGGGGGTAAGAATGAGCTGGTCCCGCTCATTGGGATTAATGAATTCCAGGAAGTATTGGGCAAGTGTATTGGTGCAGGAGTAGTTTTCCAAGTTGGAGGGGTAGTTCACGTAGTCGAAGTGCCATAACTTCAACTGACATATGTTCGAACACATGTCCAAAGTTACGGAACTTCGACTACCTATAAAAAAATGAAAACACAAAGGACAAATAAAAAAAATGCAGGGGGCAAGCCCCCCTACACCCCCCACACCCCCTGCTACTTAAATATACCAACTCTGAGATCGCACCACATTGAAGTGAATGGAAACCTCCACTTATGGAGATTTCCATTCACACGCTCGAACATTTACAAATTCGAACATATGGTCTCGACCATATGTCGTTCGAAATTGTAAATGTTCGACTATGTGATAGGAACCAGTTGAAGTCACCTAGTATGAGAGTGTTGGGTTGGACCCTAACAGTTTCCAGGGTGCTTAGGAACATGGAATGAGAGTCTTGGGACATGGTTGGGGACCTATAGCAGGCGACGACCTGAATCGCTATCTTGCCCACTGTTAGTTGTACCTGAAGTTTCTCCAATGCATTATGCTGGGCTACTAGTCTGGAGGTGTGCATATCCTTTAAGAATATGGAGATGCCACCACCTTTGGAGCTTTGGTCCATTTTCTCGGGCCGAAAGGTGTGGAATGAGTTATAGCCTGGTAGTACTGGGGTGCTTTCTGCTGCTTTAAACCAGGTCTCCGTTACAGCACAAATGTCAATGTTCTCCATTTTTGAGGAGTGCTTTGAGCGAGTGCATCTTGAGATTTAGACTTCTAGTGTTGAGCAGCATAACCCTTAGATTGCATTTATTTATAGCTGTTACAGTGGTAATTTGGTCTGTGTAACACCACCTAAAAAGGCATTATAGGGGTGGCAAGAGCCTTAGCCAGTATCCAGAAACCTAGGGGTGACAGATGCAGGCCATCTCTGGCAAAACATCGAGGTCTGTCAATCATGTCATCCCAAGCAGACAGATACTGGATCCCCTTAGAATGACACCAGAAACTTAGCCAATTGTTGAAGTCAATCATTTTCTGCCTGCACTGCAGTATCATTTTAGGCAATGGTAGGATGCTGCTCAAAGCTAGGGTCATACCTGTCTGGGCCACATAATCCGAGAGCTCTTCCATGTCCCTCAGGTCATTCACACCCACATGGACAATGACAGAGTCATACTTATACTTGTTGTGGAGTGACCTGAATGCGTGTGTTATGTGTCAGATCCTGGCACCAGATAGACAGCTGACTGTTACCTTCTCCTTATTCAACCTAGTGAGTGGGACATCAGTGTGCCTCAATATTGAGTCAACTATGATTAGTGTACTGGGCAAGCTGTTTTGCCTTAGGGGCTTATTTTGAGGGGCATACTGTGTAGATGAGTTATGTGTCTTGTGATGTCTGCTGTTGTGGTAGTGGTAGTTGAGTGCGTTTCTGATTTGGGGGCCTCTGCTGTTTGGGTAGACTTCTATTGAGAGCCTCCGTGAAGATGGGTGTGTAGTTTGTGTTTTTATGTGAGAGCTGTGACGGTGGGTGTTCTGGAGGGCTATGTGTTCCATGTGGTGTGGTGACCTTCTCCTCTTGACCAGCTATTCCGGTCTTGGCTGGAGAGTGCACATCTTCCAGTTTGGATATAAAAGTGCATCTCTCACAAGTCTGAGTGTTGGGAGGTAAGAGGAGAGGGCTATCTGTGTACATGAGGCAGTTGCTACACTGCCTCAGAATGCCCAAGTTTACCAGGTCAATAGGAGATAGCACAGGGAAATGACCTTTAGACATGCCAGAAGGGATGGTTATTATTAATAAGCACTGGAGCTGTTTCCTTATAGGAATATTATATTATATTTGCAGCTTTCTTTACACATGCTGCTTTGCACAATATTTCTGCAGTTGTGACTTGCTTGCAATGGAGTACTTTATGAAAGCACTGTAGGCTGTACATTTCCATATCCAGGGCCATAGTGGTCAGGGGCTTATTTCCTTAGGACACCCCCCCAGGAGGTAACTGTAAGACTGTATCCCAGCACTTCTGGGAACTGGAGTCTTATGACATCAGATATAAATGTTACGGGAGCTCTTTGAATACGTTTGTGGTACAAAAAAAAAACTCTCTCTCCATTCCTATTCTTTGTGCAACATCTTCAATTTATTATGACCCTCACTTGTCCAGAACTGCATTGTGGGTTAGAAAGCTGAGTCAGCAGCCTAGAAAAGGGGTTTATGTGCTACATGATCCTAAGGCATGCAGCGTAAGCCCTAGCAGGTCCTGCAGACAAAGCCCTACTCACAGATACAGTATTATGAATTTTGGTACTCAATCAGTAGTTAAACATGTTAGGTTAATAGGTGGGATTCAGCACCTATCAGTCTGGAGTGACATGTAGTTAACTAGACTGCTTTGCACCCGATGAGCTTTATCTCTGTCCCCAGGGATAAGACTGAACAGGAAGTTTTCCATCTCCACAGTATCTTTTTAAACCTTTTTAAATTTCAAATTAATTTCAGAAAGTTGAAAAAATAATCAGAAGTGACTATGCTTTTGTTAAATCCTAAAATACATTGATAATTTACAAGTTTTCCAGTGTTTGGAGGATGTTAACATCTGTATCTTTACTAAAACTTGGTCTAAAGGTCTAAAATGTGTATTACGAATTCAAGAGTGTGCTGGTCTTTCACTGTTGCAAATCTAATAGGAAAGGCAACACTGCCTCAATATTTGTAAAACAGCACCTAAAAGCCAGAGGGCAAGAAAAAAAATCAGGACTTGCTCATACAATAATTACTGGTGGCATTTACTGTACACAACGTCCCTTGCTGAGCAAAAGGATTTCTTGACTCAACACAAGGATGTTAAAATCGGGTCTATGTTATAAGAACGAAAGATCAAACTCTCAAACACTCACATGAGCGAATATTTAAAAACTCGATTTTTGTTATTTTTTTCAGACTACAGTGAAGATCGGAATATTTGCCCTTTCCTCACTGTAGTGTAATCTCAGAGTTGGAATATATATTTAGCGGGGGGATGTGGAGGGTGCAGCCCCCCACAATAGCGATTTCGAGTTTTTAAATATTCGCTGATGTGAGCATTGAAGAGTTTGATCTTTCATTCTTATAACCTAGACCCTTAAAATCAACATGTGGAATTGTAACTGCCTAGCCATTTTTATTAGGTAAGCTACTCAATGTCAAATAAATATGCCAAAATACTAACTGGCCATGTTAAACAAAACAATTTGGAACAAACAGCTTGAAATCAACCAGGGACAGCAATATCTAAGCTCTCAAACTGACATACGTAACATATTTCTACTGCCCTTTCTCGATCATGCCCTGTATATATTTAAACAAGATCATAACATCCTGATCTCCAGCCTAAAATGAAAATTGTTCTCAGTCATAAATATATTAACCTTTTTAGATTTAACCAGTAGGAACTATGATAGAATCAATGCTAATACTTAATAAAGTTTAATGGAGTATTGTCCTGAATGACCAAGTAAATTAATTTGGGGTACTATCCATGAGTTTTGTGGTCTTTTTAACTTCTATATAAACAAACATATACTTGTAATGCACTAACATGCAGGCTAAGCTAAACAAATACCTTTGGTGGAATCACAAAGTTAACATCTATGACAAATAAAAAAGTACTGTATGTACAGCTTTCAGAAACTACCCAAGTCATAAAAGCATTTTTTTTAAAAATACATAAACTACATTTTTAGTCAAATCTTCCAGCTTCCAGCTGTATGAACTTCGCTTGATCACAAATGTCGAAAGCAGTAGTTAGGAATTTAAGCCCAGTTTTGACAATTGGATAGACAGACACAAATTTAAGCAAAGGTTATCGTGTATGACTCTGTTTGATTTTGGAGTTGAGCTCCAATAAATGTTTGTAAAGGGTGACAAGAACTTTCAAGTGAGTCTACTTAAAGTTACATATGACAAGGTATTACACCAATCCACGTTTACATGGGTTTGCGCTTGTTTAAGCTCTGTGGATCCAGTTTTGGTGTGCTGCAGATTGCAAGAGCAACAGGAAGGGGAAAGAGATACTCTAAGTGCCTCCATTTTGATTTTTTCCTAATTTAGTGCTTTCTACACTTGTTTTTAGTCATTTTTAATTTCATTTCATTTATTTAAACTGTATTTGCTTTAATATTGCTACAGACTCAAGTGTGCTAGCTTGCACTGCATTTGAATTGTTTTTACTGCTGTTTTAGCTGCTTTACTGTGGGAAAAAAAAAAAAAAAAACAAGTTCTAAGATTGTTTCCTGCCTTTCCTGTAACTATTCTAGTCCAGATACAGATTTGCTGTATCCAGGACTGTTTGTAAGCTTCTGAGCCTCCCAAGCCTTTCTGTGTTGGAGGGAAGCCTTCTAGCTTATCAGTGGGAGTGGTAAACACTAGGTAGCCTATCTACCACAACAGGAGTGGTTTCTGGCCCAGAAATTGTAGTTTATTGGCCGTTTGGGCAGTTTTTCCATCCCTTTCAACCTTCTGGTTTAAAAGCCTGTGTTTGCATGGGTTTATGCTTGTTTAAGCACTGCCTAGCAGTGCTGAGCTGAGGTAAACAATTACTGGTGCCAGAAAGTCTGCTGCTAAGTCTGCTCAGTTTTTCCCTTGAATCTTGCTAGCTCTTTCTCTCTTGCACTTCAAATAGCTTAATCGCTTTGCACTTCAACAGGTTTTTGTAGCAATTATTGTAGCACACCTAAGTGCAATCAGCACTAGTTGTTCTTCAAGGAAATAGCTCCAGTACTTAGTAGTTATAACCACCCATCCTGGCATGATTGAAGGGCAGTTCCCTGTGCTTTCTCCTATTAACCTGGTGCACTTGGGCATTCTGAGGCAGTATAGCAACTGCCTCATGTACACAGACAACCCTCTCCTCTTACCTCCCAACACTCAGACTTGTGAAACAGGCACTTATATCACGAAACTGGAAGCTATGCACTCTCCAGCCAAGACCGGACTAGTTGGTGAAGAGGAGAAGGTCAACACCTGCACCACACCACATGGAACACATAGCCCTCCAGAACACCCACCATCACATCTCTCGCATAAAAACACAAGCCACACATCTGCCTTCACGGAGGCTCTCACTAGAAATTTACCCGAACAGCAGAGACCTCCAAGGCAGAAATGCACTCGACCACCACAATACAGCACAAACCACAGGACACATAGCTCACCTCCACAGTGTGCCCCTCAACCTAAGCCCCTAAGGCTCTTGCCCAATACACTAATCATAGGTGACTCAATAGTGAGGCACATAGGATGTCCCACTCACTAGGTTGAATAAGGAGAAGGTAAAAGTCAGCTATCAGGTGCCAGAATCCGGCACATATCACATGCACTCAGGTCACTCCACAACAAGTACAAGTATAACTCTGTCATTGTCCATGTGGGTGTGAATAACCTGAGATGCACCTCCCTGGACTACATGAAAAGAGACATGGTGGAGGTCTCGAATTATGTGGTCCAGGCAGGTATGACCCTAGCCCTGAGCAGTATCCTACCATCACCCAGAATGATACTGCAGTACAAACAAAAAATGATTGACTTCCAACAATTGGCCAAGTTTCTGCTGTCATGCTAAGGGGATCCAGTATCTGTCTGCTTAGGACGACATGACTGACAGACCTCAATGCTTTGCCAGAGATGGCCTGCATCTGCCACCCCTGGGTTTCTGGGTACTGGCTAAGGCTCTTGCCAACCCTATAGTGCCTTTTTTAGGTGGTGTTCCAAAGACCAAATTACCACCATAACAGCTATAAATAAATGCAATCTAAGGGTCATGCTGCTCAACGCTAGAAATCTAAATCTCAAGATGCACTCACTCAAAGCACTCCTCAAAATAAAAAACATTGACATTTGTGCTGTAACGGAGACCTGGTTTAAAGCAGCAGAAAGCACCCCTGCACTACCATCTAAAACTCATTCCACACCTTTCGGCCCTGAAACATGGACTATAGCTCCAAAGGCTGTGGTGTCTCCATATTCATAAAGGATATGCACACCTCCAAACAAGTAGTCCAGCATAATGCATCTGAGATATTTCAGGTACAACTAACATTGGGTAAGATGGCAATCCAGGTCATAGCCTACTATAGGTCCCAAACCATGTCCCTAGACTCTCACTCCACATTCCTAAGCACCCTGGACTCTATCAAGGTCCAACCCAACATTCTCGTACTAGGAGACTTCAAACTACTCCTCCATCAACTGGGAGAACTACTCAAGCACCAATACACTGGCCCAACGCTTCCTGGAATTCATCATTTCCAATGCCCTGGACCAGCTCATTCTGACCCCCACTAGAGGAAGCAACATCCTTGACCTGGTTATTACTAACATGGGCGACTGTTGCTCTACACCAGTAGTCAATCCCTCCCTGGTCAGATCCGACCATAAACTAATCACCATGGAAATCCACATCTCACCCACACCCCCTGCAAAGGTAACCACCTTGAAAAACTTCTCCAAAGCTGACTTTGGGATCCTAAAAACAGAGGTGGTCAACTTCATGGCACCCATGCCAATGGAAACTAGCTGCATGACTGCTGAATCATACACCAATGCACTGTATGAACGTGTACATAAATGCATGGAACTAGCCATACCCAACAGAACTAAGATGCTCTGCTCCAAAAAAAGGAAGCCAATCTGGTGGTCCCCTGCCATTAATAAACTCTACAACAGAAGGAAGAAACTGTTGCAGAAAAAAAGGTGAAGTCTCATGACTGGAAAAACTCCATTATTAGCCTCAACAAAAAGATGAGATCCCTTATCAGATCCTCTAAAGCCAGCTATGAAGGCAGAATTGCAGCAGACACTAAAAACAATCACAGACCCTTCTACAGTTATATCAAGAACCTCAATGGCAATGCTCAGATTTGCTCCAAGTTACTGCACAATGGTACCTCCTATGCTGAACCAACAGATGTTGCCAACATACTGGCTAACAGATTCAGTGCCAACTTTACCCCACTATCCCCCCCAAGGACGAATCACAATACTGGAAGAATGCCAGGCACCCCGCATTACTGCAGCACAGTTTAAAGCAGCATTGTCCAAGGCCAAGAATACAGCTTCCATAGGACCGGATAACATCCCTGGGCTGTGTTCTACATGAACTACAAAGCAAACTGGCACAACATCTGTGTGCCCTGTTCAGTCACAGCCTCACCTCAGGCTTTGTCCCTACTGAATGGCACACTGCTACAGTCATCCATCTCCATAAAGGGGAGCAACTATAGACCCTGGGAACGACCGCCCCATTAGCCTGACGAGTCTGATATGTAAAGCTATGAAGAGCATCATCATGGACCTGATTAACAAAAATATAGGAAATCTACAAACTCTAGACCCCACGCAATTTGGTTTTGTGAAAGGGAGAGCATGCCTGTTCAACCTCGTTAACTTCTTTGAGTCAGTCACCAGGGGTGTGGATGAAGGTAAGGCAGTGCATACAGCCTACCTTGATCTGGCCAAGGCCTTTGAAACCATTCCTCACTCGGGAATTATTGATAAACTCCACAAACTAGGCATCAACCCTATATCACTAAGTGGTTTGCAAACTGGCTCACAGATAGTACACACAGTGTGAAAGTAGTACACTCCAAGTCAGACTGCTGACCAGTCATGAGTGGAGTCCCACAGGGATTGGTCCTGCATCCTCTCCTATTCGGCATCTACTTCTCAGAAGTCCAGGCCAACACAAAGGGACTCTGGCTGACCAAGTTCACAGACGACTGCAAGCTGGGAGCCATTATTAACTCCTCAAGTGATGCAGACATCCTACAGAAAGTCCTCGACCAATGACTGGTGTCGAAACCATGGCCTTAAGCTTAATGGCAAAAAATGTTTCGTCATCCCCTTTGGTAAAAACTCAGTTCCCACTAATTACCACATCGATGGGAGCCCACTGAACACTGAAGGTGTTATAAGAGATCTGGGGATGCAGGTTGACAGCAACCTCTCCTTCGACCACCACATCGCCACTGTGGTCAGAAAGTCCTTCTATGTGACACATCTCATTACCAAGGGTTTTGCATCCAGGAAGAAACAGGTCATCATCTCTCTACTCTTCCCTCATTAGACCAGTCATTGAGTATAATGCCCCATTTGGCATGTACCTCACTAGACACCTGCAACAGCTGGAGAGGCCACAGAAATACCTCATGAAGAGGATCCTAGGCATTAAACACATGTCCTACATGGACAGACTCAAAAGACTCCAGCTACTCTGTCTCATATCGCTTACTTAGAGGTGATCTTTGCTCGACTTAGAAAGCCATGTTTAACCCAGCTCTGTCAGAAATGCTACATCTAAAGAAATCACAATCCCTCCGCACCACATGCTCCAGGGACCTCAACCTCATTACCACAATCAACAGAACATGCTGGAGGGACAGGTTCCTCACCCAGAGACTGCCCATGATCTGGAATAGACTTCCCATAAATGTCAAGCAGAGCACCTCGCTGTCCCTCTTCAAGAAAAATCTTGATAAGTGGATGGGTAATAGAAAGTTCACCCCGTGGATCACGCCAGTGTCTCTACTTGATAGAGGCACTGGGAACTAACATCGGGCAGCATGATGCCAGGGCACTTCTATGGGCTAGGCTTGTAAAGGCTCCAGGGCCATTAGTCTAGTACACACCTATGAACCTGTTCCTGCGATCACTTGCCTAGTATTGCTCCTACATTCCTAAAAGTTTGAAAGCAATATGTTATCAATAAGTAAACAGGTGATCACGTAGCAACAGAACATTGGGAATGTCCACAGAATGAAAAGTTTGACTTTAAGCAAAGACATATGTCAAAGTGCTATTGAGACAAGGAGAGAGATCCTGTATAGAACTATAGTTACGATACATGCTGTTAGAAGCAATAATAAAAACTCAAGTTCCATGGGAATAGAAAATATACTCAATGGCTTCCTATACAAAAAAAATCAAAAGGTAAACCTAACTAAATCTCTGATAGGCATTTTAAATCAAAAGTTACCATGTAGTCACATCCCTGACCAATGTTGCTAGGCTGCTGTAGTACCAATTTAAAAATTATGTTTGTGTGTGTGTGTGTGTGGGGGGGGGGGCACACAAGACCTGATTTTATACTGATCAGCCTTCCCAGCAATCTATATAATATGGTGGAGTCGAGAGTGATAATGAAGCTTATTTACACTAACACAGGTGATCTACTTCTGTTACATGGAAACATATCACTTTAGAGGAAATCTTGCCTTATGAATGTTGCGTCATTCTTTCAAGATATAAAAACAGTACCTGATGTAGGAATAACAATGCATGATGCATATACTGACCTTGTGAGGGCATTCAACACTATTCTACATGAGGGAATAATTGATGGATGAAAATCATTAAAATGCCAGTCTAGGCTTAACTGATGGATAATCACAGGTTAAGCAAAAGGACTGAACTAGTGTTTCCAGTTTGGTCCCAAAGGGGTGGGTACTGAGGTTACTTCTTTTTGAACTGTTCTTCTTGGATATAAAAGTGGAAACTGCATTGTGGACAAGGAAATATGGAGACAATTACAAACTATTTCAATTAAAAAGTTTTCCTGGGTGGCTTACAAAAATGTACAATTGGTGTAGTAGCAACAATCTTACCTTTAATGTCAGCATTTGTAGCATCAAGACACTTGGCAAAAAGATTATAAATTATGATTATGAAATAAAATCATGAAATCATAAAAATGCTACCATTAGTAATATACTAGGGACACTGGAAGAGAGCAGTTTGAGGCTTGACAAACTGTCTGTATAGTATACAGAGATGGTGCCCAGATTGTAATCCAAGACAGCCAAGCTGACTTGGATTAGCTAACCATATCACTGGGAAATTGGCTGGGGAAGATGGTGTGTTTCTATTTTTACTTTTTATACTGTCTATACTGGGACAGGAACAAGATTTATAATTAGAGAAACAGCACATGGTGAAGACCAGGGGTTCTGGCACGATTGCAGCTACTGGTATGGCAAAATGATGTGGCTGATGATCCACAGACATTGAACAGTACCGATGTTACTGCATGCCAGTCATGGGTAAGTATGAGGGGGGAATATAACAAAAACCCATCTCACTCACAGCTGATGGACAGCTTCACTGGACTCTTGCTGTGGATAAGAAAAGCCGGAGGCAGAATGAATGAGTCATTAGAACAAGGAAGGGACTCCTCTATGGTTAATTTACGGAGGGTCAGGAAAAAAAAAGATTTTATATATATATATATATATATATATATATATATATATATATATATATATATACACACACACACACACACACGCATAAAAATATTCATACATATATATATATATATATGTATGTATATATATATTCATATATATATTTATTCATATATATATATATATATATATATATATATATATATATATATATATACACACACACACACACACACACACACATATGCATATATATATATATATATATATATATATATATATATATATATATATATATATATATATATACACACACACATATGCACACATATATATATATATATATATATATATATATATATATATATATATATACACACACACACACACACACACACACACACACACACACACACACACACACACACACACACACACACACACTTTAACCAGTGTGCATCTACTATGATTAGAAAAGAATGTTTAATGCCCCTGTAATTCTGAAGAGCATGTCTATTCACGCCAGGAAAATAATTGTGCTGTTGTACAACCTCAGTAATGCAGCATGCAGCATGCATTGACCCATTACTGAATACAGCTCTTCATTTTGTACGCTTCAGACAATCCATTTGAAGCAACATGAAAGATACAGTGAAGTAGTACAACAGCTACTTTGTGCCTGCTAAATTTATAAATTAATCTGCTGTTCTAGCAATGGTTCTGCTTTCTTTAATACGCTTAGGAGCTGTGCTTGTGAAAGGAGATTCATTCGTTAGACAGGCATGATATGTATCTTTTTTTTTCCCCATGGGTCACGTCTACTGTTTCTTACTGTCCATCTGCATTTTTTTTCTTAAAGTGATTCAGACTCCTTTTTGATCTGTGTTTTGATGCTACCGTACTGTGTGTTTATTGTATGTTTGTAATGTACTGTGTGTTCATTTCCCACCAGTTTGGAATGGTTTGATATAATGATTGTAACTTTATCAGCATCTTTACTCTTTTATTTCTTATACTTTGGTTCCACTGCACAAAGAAGGTAAACCCCAATACACTGATCTCATGGGGTTATGTAGCCTTCAGGCAAACTTGATTATTGCTTCATTTTTAAAATTAAACAACCATGATTTTTCTATCTATATCCCGTAGAGAATGAAATGGATGTACTGTTATTTTTAACAAAAAAAAAACACTAAATGGAAAAGAACATAATTGTGTTTGTTTATTTTCATATTCTTGAATGTTTATGTCTTCGGTATATAACAGATAAGTAGCACTTCTCTCATTTGGGACTTCTGATGGATATGGTGTGGAAATGAAACAGTGCTAAATGACTGTTCAAAGAAATCAAGCTTATTTAAATTGTCTACAGTTTGTTTTTCTGTTGTATTAACTTCATCTGGAAAGTTTAACTAGACACTTCCTTTCTGCAGCAGACAGCAACTTCAGATACAAGGTTGCAAGTAATAACTGAACTTGTCTCTAACTATGGTTTGCCCAACTCTGCTGTCCTGAATTACATTCCATTAGAAGAAGGAAATCAGCATGCAGTTCATTAACTAGTAATTTTAGCCGAAGAATTAAAATTACAAAATGAGGACCTGCCAACATAAATTACTCTGCTTTGTAATTAAAGTACAGTTGTCTCATACATTGCAAGCTGTTATTTTAGTATGCATTTCATTATAGCAACTGAATGGGTGGGGCTCATTGGAATGGGGGGGGGGGCTTTATTATGATAGGCCAATGACCATTACCTGCGATGAAACAGCAGATGGGATCATTCACTTTCATCTTCAGATTGACTCGGTTCCCACTCTTTATGGATAACTTATTGACTACTTACATCTCAGATGGACAACTGCAATCAACAAGACCAACTTTAGATGAAATAGAGTCGTAGCCACAGGATTCCATGGGTCCCCCTGTTGTACAATGGTCCCCTGCACCTCCCCTGCAACTTTCCCTATCCCACCCCCATGACCTGGCCCGCACCACCCAGATAGATTACTTTTCTTTCTCGTTTTTTTACACACACGGTATTACTTTTCACCGTTTTCCTCTAGCCATTTAGGACATCTCCACTGACCAAGGCTCCACTGTAAGAAGTGTGCAGTGAGTAACCAAACAAAGCCAGGGGTCTAGCAAGCTCCAAAACGCACACAGTTTTACATGTCCCAAGGTGCATCTTGCAGCTTTTTTTTATAACCTTTTCATCCAATTATGGTCTGGTCAAAAATAATGAACAAGGAAAGAAATGGGAAAAATAAGAGATGCCTAAAGCCAAATGTTTATTAAAGCTACAAAACAGTAGTTGTCAATAAACTGAAGGCCAAATGCTTGCAAGGATCTATAAATGAAAATAGTGCCCTTCTCCTTACCCCTCCAAAAAGATAGTTACTGCCCATGTTTCCATCTGGTGTTAGAGTGAGATGAAAGTAAAAGTACACATGGACAGAGGCATATATTATACAGCTGAGGTTCTTGGGAAGGAAACAAAAGCACCTGGATAAAACTAACACAAAGACAGGGAATAGGTGCAGATTACAACTAGAGGTAATCACAGCCAAAAAGCCAACCAGAAACCCAATCACTGTGAGACAGCAACTCGACAAACGTCACCACTGTACCAGTGATGTTGCTTGTTACCACACACAACCTCCACAAACCACCACAGACAGACATTTACTGTGTAGAATGTTGATGTTTGTAATGAAAAGTAATAATACTTATGGCTGGCTTGTTATTATATACACTGCAACCCTACAAGTCATTTCACCCCAAACATCCCCCATGTCAATTGCAGCCATTTGCCTCCAGCTCAGAACTTTGATCAAGATAAAACAAATACATATGTAACTGCCACACAGGAATGTATCTTCTCACTGCTGGCATTGCAACTCCTCCGAAACATGCAGGCTCACACACACATGCACATCTCTGAAACTCTTAGCGCAAGTATAAAGTATTAAGCTAAAAAATAATGGGAGACAAAGGATCAAAATCAGAGTAGGCAAAGACTTCAGCTGACAAAATAAGTTGCCAGAATAGGCTTTGAATTAGCATACTTATGTTATTACAGTTCTTATTAAATTTGCTAGAAAAAAAAACCACAAATGATATAAAGAGCAGACAAAAATACGAGGCAAAATTGGAGACATTCTGCAAAAACAGCGACAGAGCATTTATGTCCCCAGACAGATATTACCCACACACACACACACACACACACACACCTATTATAGAGGAACTCTGACTGTACACTTCAGAAGTATGACTGGGATCAAATGAATGAACAAATCAATAGCTACAACATGGGAATGTATCTTCTGAGCTCAGTGCTCCCAGAATACAGCATACAATCCACTGCACTCCTCTATACTTTTCAAACTCTGAGTTTAAGAATCAAGAAGAGAACAAAATGGGGGGGGGGGGCGCAAATGACAAAACCTGTGGGCAAAGGTATGGCATCTAAGTCCAAGGAAGTCATTGTCCCACTGTATTCGGCATTCATCATAGCTATCATTGACTACAATGCCCCCTTTGGTATGTACCTAACCAGGCATATCCAACAACTGGAATGTTCACAGAAGTTCCTCACTAAAAAAAAGCAGTTTGTAAGTTACATGTCCTATGCAGACCTCTTCAAATCCCTATTACTGTATTGTCTCCTACAGGCTGTTGAGGGGAGAACTATGCCTGGCATACAGGGCATTGTCAGACCCTACTCTGATGGACCTCCTGCATATCCACAAAACAAACAGCACCAGACCTACCCATTCTAAAGACTTAAACCTTGCCTGTGATATAAATAGGACCTGGAGGAGAGAGATGCATGTATTCCAAAGGCTACCACGTTTATGAACAGGCTCTCCATCCTCCCTAACCAAATTCAAGTGTAACTTGGACAGTTGGAAGGGGAACAGGAAAATCATCCCTAGCTTGGTACCTATGTGTCTAATGGAACCTGTAAATGGTTCAACTTTCAGCCCCTGCTTGTAATGGTTTCACCTCCCAAGCCCCTACTTACACTTATCAAGGGTACCAGAACTTGTCAGAGATTTGGGACACATGGCTAGTCTTAAAACGGCCCTTGTGGTCATTAGCCTAGCAAACACCTATGAACCTAAATAAATACTGCCCTTATACATTTAGAAAGGTGCTAGAATAGATGTTATATTGGAATGCGTTTCTAAATGTTGCTAAATCTGAAATTCAAGTATCTGCCATTATTTTCTAAATTTAATAAGGAATTTATAAGGAACATACAAAGTGTTAGGCAAAAATCAGATGAATTCTGTGAAATTGGAGGCAGCTAACACCCACAATCACATACATATAACCACAAAGTGCACTACTGGACAAAGAAAAAAACACCTGGACACTCAAGACCCACAGCATAGAGTGATACGAAACCCTGACTACAGCTCAGGTGACCCACCATCCTTAGCAGCATGGACACCTGAGGGGTTTGATAAGCGAGGATGTGCTTGAGTGGCTGATACCAGCTTTCCCATCCCGCAGTAGGTGACTTGGGTTGTTACATTCCTGACGTGCACACACATGTATGCACACGCACCAACACATGCCAAAACATCTTATTTATTGCACTCCGTTCAAGTGCAGAATGATTTCACAGATAAAAAGGAAACACATTTTTATGTTATGACACAAATCATGTTATTTCTTTCACACTGTGTTTATTAGGCAAATAACCCGCTACACAGTTTGACTCGCTACTTTCAGACAATTGCTGTATGAGAGTTGATAATCTACCAATGCTTATTACTACAGACATTTTATGTGTGACTCAGCCATTCACAAAGACAAAGGACATTAATGGCGGAGCAGCCCAACACTAACAAAATGTGCAGTATAAATTGTTCTGTTTTATTGTCATTGCCTGTGTTGTTTTTGTCAGAGACGGAAGAGAATCAATCACCCGTCAGTGGCTCAGTATCCAGCACTCCCATTTTTAGTGAGTTGCTTGAATGTATAGTCTAGCACTGACATGATCATATACCGTTAAAGGAGTACTCCACCAAAAGGTCTAGCTTTTCCATCAAAAATGATTTTCATTCCCTACAATCCAGCGCTAAATATGTTGCATGCATAAAAATAATAATGATTCTATTTGTTTTTATGTCTGAATGTATTTCTGTTTGCCTTTCTTTCCTACATTTGTTTTGTCATCTGTTACATCATGAAGGTTACTAAGAGCAACAAAGTAATTGGGTTTGGGTGGCACAGTAGGTTAGGTCACTTATTCTAACTACACAGCCATTTAGAAAACAATGGTTCTTAAACAATGGCATTTAAATGTGCCTTTTCTGTCACAGATTGACAACATCACACCTTAGATAAAAATTGTAGCTTTGAGTCTGAACAAAAGCAAGTCTTTTAAGCTTAGTTTTCTGATGCTAATGGACAAGAAACACAACCCACACTTAGTTTATTATTTTTTTGTTTGTTTTCTTTCTTTTCTTTGAATTACAAATTAGTTTTCTTTCCTTCAGGAATGTCGTAAAGAAAGAAAATGTTTTCACATTACTCTTCTGATTTTCTGTCAGAATTTGAGTTTGTATTTCTATACACTATATTTTCTGTTGGGTCTCGTAGTAAAAACACACAGTGTTTTGTTGATAAGTCAGTGAGTTGTGGGAAGGAAGATGAACATGAAATATCTAATTCTAGCTACAATATTAAAAACTGGGAATACAGCACAAACCAGCTCAGCCCAAGTAATGCCTATTAATCACAGATTTCTTACACTTGAAAACTAAACTACAGTTGTTACTTTGAATTTAGCAACTAACTCAGCTATTTTCATGCCTGTCATTCAAACAATCCTTACAAATGCTATCACAGATGGCTACTAATAAAAATCAAGGGCATAAAAGAAGTGAAAAATACATATTGATACTGACAGCCAAAAACAGGGCAGTCACAGTATTTTTGCAAGCTGACATGACAGAGACAGAACCACAATAAATAATTCTCTTATTACAGGGATTTTTTTGTCCCATCAGGGAAGCAAAATGTTTGACTATAAAACAAAAATCATGCTACCTGTGGCCGCCCCCTTTCAGGCCATTTGGGGATATAACAAATTAGATAATAATAATAACCACTTAATTTTGATACAGAGACATTGGTGATATGAAACAGTTCAAGACAGGCTAAAAATGTCATTATTTTCAGTTTTTAGGTGCAGTTTTCATTTAAAGGGGTTTTGAACTCATGGGGAGGCCATCTTTCAGCTTCTATATAAACTGGCAATAATTCAGGTGAATAATAATGATTTATTAGCAACTGGGTAATGAAGAGCTGGTGAGCGTTAGTAAAACAAAAACAGTGACAAAACTCAAGGGCACAGGAAAAAAAGACTTCTCAGACAACAGAACACAGCACACTATTGAAAACAACTTTCCATAGTACTGTTAAAGATTCCAAAAGATAGCCACCTTTATGAAAATCAACACACAGCAATAAAGAACTTGAAAACATTCACACACAATGTAGGAAGGTAAGCCTTTTTAAGTGGAACACACTGTAATTGTGTACATGTGTGTGTGTGTGTGTGTGTGTGTGTGTGTGTGTGTGTGTGTGTGTGTGTGTGTGCACGCGTGTATGTGTATTTCAATAAATAACTAAATAAATAAAACTTGCTCCTGTGCTCATGTCTCTGGAGCATTCGATACGGTCTTATTTCACATTCAGTTAGGCTAGCTCATTCACCTAAATCACCTAAAGCAACCTAGCCAATAGAAATGGCTCCTCAATGCTTCATACAGCAACCCAGGGCAGGTCTCATTTCATGTGAATTTTCTGTCTTCTGCTTCATCTCCTTACTCCTACTTAAAATGCAAATGGTGCCAGGTTGTTTTCAAAACAGCCTGGTGATTGAAGTAAGTGGATTTCTTTTCTTTCTTTTTTTTTTTGGGCTGCAAATCTGAGTAGCTTGAAACCTTGTGCATGTACATAGCATGCAAGGAATTCTGTGCTCACATAAGGAAATACACAAACAAATAAATAAAAGGCAACATTAAAAAAGCAAGTAAACTGCAATTTATATATTTTTTTTTTATTTTTCCAGTGGGGAGCTGTGGCCCAGCAGTTAGTCCCATGAATCACCCCCAAGTATAAAGGCTCATGCTTTACCCTATAATTTGTCCTCCTTTAGTACATGCCTTTCTTATTAAGTTGTTCAAGCTTAGCTGACTGTGTCTATGTACAATCACATATTGTTTGCCACTTGTTAATTTGTCTAGCCACATAGCCAAGGCTGGGCTGAAAAGAGTCTTTTACCAGACCCTAACACAGTAAACATTTATTTTTATTTGAGAAGCAAAACTTTGCAAAGTTCACAGTACTATGTGAAGCAAGAACACCTTTTGCATGACAGACTGTCTCTCTAGACGTCACCTGTATAGATAAGGGAAGTCCTGTCAGTGGTGGTACATGCCTGTTATCTTCTCTTCTCGATTAATATAATTTTCTTTACCTGGGGTCACCTAACAGCAAGTTTAATTGACTGCGGCTAGTTCAGAATTAGCTGGCTTGATTACTTATAAATATTACCAATTATAAGATAATTATTCCAATTTTACCAACTCTTCACTGACTGCAAGCTCAATCTTGCATCACCTTTAAAGTTTTACTGTTAGATTATTTAGCTCTGCTGGAGATGGGTCTCCATATAAGAAGCTCTTGGTGTCCTACTGGCTGACAAGTCCCCCGCTCCTCCTCCCTAGAGTGGATTTGTTCAGGGTGCATTCTTTCTGCTACAAGGTGCTACAGTTCTATAACCTCCTCCCTTAGTAGCTTAGGAAATCCCCCATGGTGTCAACTGTTTTCATAAGAGATCCCATAAAAGCCACTTATTTAGTCTGGCACATAACATTACTTAATTCTCAGCAATTATCTTATTGTATTTACCATTTAGTCATATTTCCATGTTCCACAACCTCACTACTGCTAAATTTTTTTTTAGTCGTTTCATTTGTATTTTTACTTATAATGGTGATTGGGTTTAAATGCAGCAATAAAACTGAACTTGAACTTTAAAACTGAACCTGGAATAGTATCAGAGTCATTGCTGGTCTAGTGGGACCATTTGGCTGGCTAATTTTTTGAGAAGCTTTTACAACTCCTCCCTTGCATGATGCTTTTAGCAGAGTGGAAAAGTGGGAAAAGAGAATGTAAGGGAATTGGGTAAGGAGGAGATGAGCAACAGAAAGCCTCTCATGATCCACCTTATCTCTGCTTCTTCGACTGATCAATACAAGATGGAGCATGAAGAAAGAAAGAATCTTCATTTAACAACGGGCTTTGGGAGACAGTAGCAATGGAAGCCAGGAAAGCAGAGGTTAACATTAAAACTGATTTAAACCATCATGAAATTTTATACCTCATGATCTCTGGGACAATAAAGCTTGCTGGTGAAGGTTGCCAAGAACCAGCTGCTTCTACTTGCTAGGGATGGTGGATGTGGCAGAACAAAGGCCCCTGATGGTCTTTCTGCATTCCAGAAAGAGATGGCTGAGGAGGTAGAAATCTGGTCCTTATAGTTGAGAAGTCCATCTCTTCTCTCTTTCAAGCACTTCATATGTACATTGATTACTGATCCAAACAAAAGAGGCTCCTTAAAATGGAAGTCTAAAGTGGTCACCTTGGTGTCCTCTGCTTTGTTTAAGGTGTTTGCCTTACAACCACAAGGTGCAGGGTTTGAGTCTCACAAGGGATAATTGGCTAGGCTTAAAATGGCTCACAAGGGCAGTTAGCCTAGTATTAATCTATGGACTAAATCTATGAACTAAAATGTAGCAAGATGAAGCCAGGTGCGTTACTTGACAGTTATTCTGGATTCTTCTGGGTCCATCAGATTGCCTACTATGACAGCCATGAACTTCTGTGGCTTGAAAGTATCCTTCAAACATCTTTAGGAAAGTTCATCCACAATACGCTGTACTTTGTCTGATACATCTCCATGAAAATAAAAGATGTGCAAAAGGTAATTTAGTTTCCTGAAAGACACATTGGGATGAGAAGCACACTTCCTGAAGTGATCTATGACCCTGAATTGCTTGACAGTGGGCTAGACGGATAGAGTTGGAGGAGTCTTGTTGGCAGTAATATCTGGTTTGAGTACATCTGTTAAGGATAGAAAATTCTGCAAACCTTTCTTGGAACTCAGGTAGCAGGTCATGTCATACCAAGGGATATCCACCAAGAGGCACAACAAAACTAGACAGCTGTGCTGCCCTGTAAGCCTTTTGAAACTACTTTGAGAAGAGAAAAATACAATTCATCTTTCACCTCTGGCACTTGGCAGTATCACTGAACTTGAGTAAAATTTGAGCAAAAGGATAGCTCATGCTTGACACTTAAACCAAGCATTTAGTGTAACTTTAAGCAGGTGAAATTCGCTTTAGCCATTTAAACTTTGCTGCAATGGAACCCATAACTACAAAAAACAGGGCCTATGCCCAGCCATATATCCTATAGAAAAAAAATATTAAAATTATAACAGCCAGTTTTCACCAAAAGTAGGGCAATGTCCTGAAACATGAATAGAAAATGAAACCTCACAATAATTAGCGATGTTTAGGGGGTTTGTCTTGCCATATAAGTGTTACATCTTTTGTTATTTCTGCTAAAATATCTGAGCTTTGGCTGGCTAAGATCTACCTGCAATCAACTGGACATATAAGCGAATTTAAGTACACTTTGATCTGTACTTTTTCATATAATACTGCATTCTATTTATTTATTTTTTGCTGAATATTAATTGAATTGAATATTGTGGGCTCTGTGTCTCTACAGTTAGTTCCTTACCCCCCCTCCCTGTTCTTGTTTTGGTGTTAATCTTGGTGGCTTTGAAATTGCCCATCCCTCTTGTAAATTTGTATTTGGATACTCCTTCTGGGCCCATCTCATTTGCTCACTCAACTGAGTGCAGTGAGATCATATTATGATTTCAGGCACTCCTACTAGCCCTATCTCTTCAGCTGTATCCATTGTGTACAAAGAGAGCATTTGGGAAAGACAACCCCTATAGCCTCTTAAACCAGCTCTGTTCCCTCCCTCAAAAAAAAAATGTATATACACTTTATTCAGCTGTTCTTACTGTACCTGTCAGTTTGCTCTTCTGTGTGCTGTTATCTGTTCAGTTGCTCTTACTCTGCACTTATTACTGTTTACTTAGTAGCTTTCTAATTTACTGCCTTCTGCACTTGTTTTTAGTCATTTGTTAATTTAATTGCATTTTATTTAAACTGTATTTGCCATAATATTGCTACACACTCAAGTGTTCTAGCCTGCACTGCATTTGAATTGTATTTACTGCTGTTTTAGCTGCTTTTCTGTAAAAAAAATATATATATATCTATATATATCTATATATATATATATATATATATATATATATATATATATAAATAAATATGTGTGTGTATTCTAAGCTTGTTTCCTGCCTTTCTTGTAACTAGCCTAATCCAGATACAGACTTGCTGTATCCAGGACTGTTGGTAAGCTTCTGAGCTCCCAAGCCTTTCTGTGTTGGAGGGAAGCCTTCTAGCTTATCAGTGGGAGTGGTAAGCATTAGGCAGCCTATCTATCACAAGAGGAGTGGGTTTTGGCCCCGAAATTGTAGTTTATTGGCTGTTTGGACAGTTTTTCCAGCTCTTTCAACTTTCTGGTTTAAAAGCCCGTGTTTGCGTTTGTTCCCCGCCGTTCCTGTAACTAGTCTGGTCCAGGTACAGATTTGCTGTATCCAGGACTCTTTGTAAGCTTCTGAGCCCCCAAAGCCTTTCTGTATTGGAGGGAAGCCTTCTAGCTTATCAGTGGGAGTGGTAATTACTAGATAGCCTATCTACCACAAGAGGAGTAGTTTCTGGCCCAGAAATTGTACTTTATTGGACGTTTGGGAAGTTTTTTCCATCTCTTTCAACTTTCTGGTTTAAAAGCCCACATCTGTGCTTGTTCCCCACCTATCTTGTAACTAATCTAGTCCAGATACAGATTTGCTGTATCCAGGACAGTTTGTAAGCTTCTGAGCAGTGCCAAAGTCTGCTCTTCATTTTTCCCTTAAATCTGCTAGTTCTCTCCTCTCCTGCACTTTTACTAGCTTGTTAGTTTAACATTTTACCAGACTTCTTGTAGCAACAGTAGTACACAAAACTGCTACCAGCACTAAATGTTCTACAAGGAAACAGCTCCAGTACTTATTAATGCCCACCCCTCCAGGCATGTCTAAAGGTCAGTTCCCTGTGCTTTCTCCTATTAACCTGGTGAACTTGGACATCCTGAGGCAGTGTAGCAACTGCCTCATGTACACTGACAACCCTCTCCTCTTACCCCCCAACAATTACACTTGTGAGAGATCCACTTATGTATCCAAACCGGAAGCCACGCACTCTCCAGCCAAGATGGGAATAGCTGGTCAAAAGGAGAAGGTCAACACTTGCACCACACCACATGGAACACATGGCCCTCCAGAACACACACCAGCATTGCCTTCACATAAAAACACAAACCATACACCCACCTTCGCAGAGGCCCTCAATAAAAATCTAACCAAACAGCAGAGACCTCCAGGGCAGAAATGCACTCAACCACCATAACACAACACTAATCACGAGACACATAAATCTCCTAAACAGTGTGCTACTCAACCAAAGCCCCTGAGGCAAAACAGCATGCCCAACACTCTAGTCATAGGTGACTCGATAGTGAGGCACACTGATGTCCCACTCACTAGATTGAATAAGGAGAAAGTAACACCAACAGGTGCAAATATAACTCCGTCATTGAACATGCGGGTGTGAATGACCTGAGACGTACCTACCTGGACTACATGAAAAGAGACATGGAGGAGCTCTCAGATTATGTAACCCAGGTGCATATGAACCTAGCCATGAGCATCCTACCATCACCAAGAATGGTACCACAGTAGAAGCAGAAAATGATCGATTCCAACAACTGCCTATGTTTCTGGTGTCATTCTAAGGGGATCCAGAATCTGTCTGCCTGGGATGACTTGATTGACAGACCTCGATGCTTTGCCAGAGATGGCCTATATCTGTCCCCCTGGGCTTCCAGATACTGGCCAGGGCTCTTGCCACCCCTATAGTGCCTTTTTTTAGGTATTGTTCCAAAAAAGACCAAATTACCACCATAACAGCTACAAACAAATGCAAATTGATGGTCATGCTTCTCAATGCTAGAAGTCTAAATCTCAAAATGCACTCGCTCAAAGTACTCCTTAAAATGGAGAACATCGACATTTGTGCTGTAACAGAGACCTGGTTCAAGGCAGCAGAAAGCACCCCTGCACTACCAGGCTACAACTCATTCCACACCTTTCGGCTCCAGAACATGGACCGAAGCTCCAAAGGTGGTGGTGTTTCCATAATCATAAAGGATGCGCACACCTCCAGACTTGTAGCCCAACATAATGCATCTGAGATACTTCAGGTGCAGCTAACATTGGGTAAGATAGCAATTCAGGTCGTAGCCTGCTATAGGTCCCCAACCATGTCCCAAGATTCACACTCCACATTCCTAAGCACCCTGGAGAATATTAGGGTCTAACCTAACACTCTCATACTGGGCAACCACTCCTCCATTAACTGGGAAAACTCATGTACCAATACACTTGCCCAATGCTTTCTGGAATTTATTAATTCCCTTGCCCAGGACCAGCTCGTTCTTACCCCCACTAGAGGTAGCAACATCCTTGACCTGGTCATTACTAACATGGGCGACCATTGCTCTACACTAATAGTCAACTCCTCCCTGGCTAGATCTGATCACAAGCTAATCACCTTGGAACCCCTCCCCCAACAAAGGTAACCATCATGAAAGACTTCTCCAAAGCTAACTTTTGGCTCCTAAAAACAGAGGTGGCTAACTTCACGGCACCCATGCAAATGGACAATAGTTGCATGACCACAAAATCATACACCAATGCACTGAACGAACACGTACACAAATGCATTGATCTCACCATACCCAATACAACTAAGACGCTCTCCTCAAAAAAAAAAATGGAAAACAATCTGGTGGTCCCCTGCCATAAACAAACTCTACAACATAAGAAGGAAACTGATGCAGAATATGGTGAAGTCCCAAGACTGGAAAAACTCTCTTATCAGCCTCAACAAAAGGTTGAAATTCTTCATCAAATCCTCTAAAGCTAGCTATGAAAACAGAATTGCAGCAGATAGTTAAAACAACCACAAGGCTTTCTATAGTTATGTAAAGAATCTCCATGGCAATACCCAGATTTGCTCTGAGCTACTGCACAATGGTGCCTCCTATACCGAGCCAACAGATATTGCAAATATACTGGTGGACAGATTCAGTGCTAACTTTACCCCCGCAAAGGACCAATCACAATACCAGTATATCGCCAGGCACCCACTATTACTGCTGCACAGGTGAAAATAGCACTGTCCAAGGCCAAGAATACAACTTTTATGGGACCGGACAGTATCCCTGGCTGTGTTCTACATGAACTACAGAGTGAGCTGACACCTCACCTGTGTGCCCTGTTCAATCACAGCCTCACCTCAGGCTTTGTCCCTACTGAATGGTGCACTGCTACAGTCATCCCACTCCACAAAGGAGGGGTGACTACAGACTCTGGGAACTATCGCCCCCTTAGCCTGACGAGTCTGATATGCAAAGCTATGGAATGCATCATCATGGACCTAATAAACAAGGATATAGGGAATCTCCAAACTCTGGATCCTACACAGTTTGGTTTTGTGAAGGGTAGATCATGCCTGCTCAACTTGGTCGACTTCTTTGAGTCAGTCACTAGAGCTGCAGATGAAGGCAAGGTGGTTCATACAGCCTACCTTGATCTGGTCAATGTCTTTGATACCATTCCCCACTCAGGAATCAAACAAAAACTTACTAAGCTACGGATCAACCCCTATATCACTAGGTGGGTTGCAAACTGGCTCACAGACAGAACCCACAGTGTGAAAGTAGCTGACTCCAAGTCAGACTGCCGACCAATCAAGAGTCGAGTCCCACAGTGTTTGGTCCTGGGTCCTCTCCTGTTTGGTATCTACTTCTCTGAAGTCCAGCCAACATGAAGGGACTTTGGCTGATAAAATCCACAGATGATTGCAAGTTGGGAGCTATTATTAACTCCCCGAGTGATGGTGACATCCTACAGAAAGGCCTCAATGAGACCAACAACTGGTGTTAGAACCATGGCCTTAAGCTCAATGCCAAAAAATGCGTCTTCATCCCCTTTGGGAAAAACCCAGTTCCCTTGAATTACCACATCGATGGTAGTCCACTGAACACAGAAGGCGTTATAAGAGATCTGGGAACACAGGTTGACAGCAACCTCTCTTTGACCACCACGTTGTCACTGTAGTCAGAAAGTTCTTCTGTGTGGCACATCTCATTACTAAGGGTTCTGCATCCAGGAAGAAAGAGGTCACTGACTCCCTCTACTCTTCCCTCATTAGGCCAATCAATGAGTACAATGCCCCATTTGGCATGTACCTCACTAGACACCTGCAACAACTGGAGAGGCCGTAAAAGTACCTCACAAAGAGGATCCTAGGCCTTAAATACTTGTCCTATATGTAAAACCAAAAGGGTGCAAGAGTGGTAACCACAACCAGGAAAAAAACAACCAACCACTCTGACGCCAATATCTAACACTCAGGAACACTACTGGTTCACAAAAAACACAGTTTATTCACAAATGTAGTCTGTAAAACAAAAACATGTACCAGGTCAAGCACTTTCGTATTAAAACTTCATCAGAACAATTCAATATCAATAAGTGACTTCTTTTATACATTTGACTTGATTGAATCTTAATTAATTAATAACCTATTAAAGTGACAGTGCTTAAATATAAATAAAACAACCTTGCTGAATCACTAATACAGTAAATATATAAAAATATATGGAAATATTGTAGGATAAAATACTTGCACAAAACTTCTATACAATTAATACTTAAAAGGGCCCAAGCAACAAAGCATTCAAAGTTGCAAAACCCTAAATTTTAACTCATGTTTGATGCTAACATGTTCATTTAAACCAGGGAATTCACTAGCATTTAGTTTAAGTTGCCACTTAACCTCAGCCCTAAACAACTTGTTAGACCAGTCACCCCCTCTAAAATCATGTCCTACTACTTCAAAAATACCAAATTTAAAAGAGTGTGAAGGGAACAAATTAATGTGTTTAGATAAGGCATTTTTCTCATCCTTGTTGTTCATACTATAGCAGTGTTCATAAATTCTTCTGCTCAATCTTCTCTCAGTCTTGCCTACATAAAATTGTCCACACACCGAACATATAGCTAAATAAACCACCCCTGTGGTGGTGCAAGACCCCCCTGCAAAAGTTGTTTCCAAATTATAGAGACCTAGCTTAATTTTTGGGACATCAATAATATATCTACAATATTTACAAGACCCACATTTAGAGGTCCCTTTTAATTTCCTGCTGTTATTTGAATATTGTTTTTCTAATAGAGATTTTAAGTTACTATTTATCCTGTATGAAAATAAAGGCTCGTCACCAACAATGGTTAACAATTCCTTATTCCCCTTAAACACAGTCCAATTGTTCTTGATAATTTTTTGAATATTATCTGAGGTTTCACCATAGGTTAATACCATTGCTTGTGAAAAGTTATTTACTTTTTGTTGCTTTGGTAATTATATATCTTTATTAGCTCCTAATAGGGGTTTGTATCTATAACCCCACTCACTCATAACCCCTTGATGATGTTTTTATTTTATGGAAAAAAGGAGGGTCACATGTGAAATTACTTGAACATTTGAATAGGACATGTGACTATTTTAAATGTACTGGTATTATTAACAACCATCAGATCAATTATCTAGATGTTTTTTTATACAAGGATTTTAACAACAAAAGTTTTCAGTCCTGTGTATATAGGAAGCCTACCTTCTCCAATGATTACTTAGAGTTTACTAGTAACCATCCTACCTACATGAAAAGGAATATTGTTAAGGGACAAATGGTTAGGGTTATAAGAATGTGTTCTAATCTTTCAGCTAAAAAAGAAACTCAACTACTTTTAGAAATGTTCACAGCTAGGGGATACCCACTTCCCTTTGTTTCACAGATTCGTGAAGGGGTTATGAGTGAGTGGGGTTATAGATACAAACCCCTATTAGGAGCTAATGAAGATATATCATTACCAAAGCAACAAAAAGTAAATAACTTTTCACAAGCAATGGTATTAACCTATGGTGAAACCTCAGATAATATTCAAAAAATTATCAAGAACAATTGGACTATGTTTAAGGGGAATAAGGAAATGTTAACCATTGTTGGTGACAAATTTCATACAGGATAAATAGTAACTTAAAATCTCTATTAGAAAAACAATATTCAAATAACAGCAGGAAATTAAAAGGGACCTCTAAATGTGGGTCTTGTGAATATTGTAGATATATTATTGATGTCCCAAAAATTAAGCTAGGTCCCTATAATTTGGAAACAACTTTTGCAGGGGGGTCTTGCACCACCACAGGGGTGGTTTATTTAGCTATATGTTCGGTGTGTGGACAATTTTATGTAGGCAAGACTGAGAGAAGATTGAGCAGAAGAATTTATGAACATTGCTATAGTATTAACAATAAGGATGAGAAAAATGCCTTATCTAAACACATTTATTTGTTCCCTTCAAACTCTTTTAAATTTGGTATTCTTGAAGTAGTAGGACATGATTTTAGAGGGGGTGACTGGTCTAGGTCTGTTTAGGGCTGAGGTTAAGTGGCAACTTAAACTAAATGCTAGTGAATTCCCTGGTTTAAATGAACATGTTAGTATCAAACATGAGTTAAAATTTAGGGCATTGCAACTTTGAATGCTTTGTTGCTAGGGGACCTTTTAAGTATTAATTGTATAGACGTTTTGTACAAGTATTTTATCCTACAATATTTCCATATATTTTTATATATTTACTGTATTAGTGATTCAGGAAGTTTGTTTTATTTATATTTAAGCACTGTCACTTTAATACGTTATTAATTAAGGTTCAATCAAGTCAAATGTATAAAAGAAGTCACTTATTGATATTGAATTGTTCTGATGAAGTTTTAATATGAAAGCGCTTGACCTGGTACATGTTTTTGTTTTACGGACTACATTTGTGAATAAACTGTGTTTTTGTGAACTTGTCCTATATGGAGACACTCAAAAACCTCCAACTATTCTGTGTCTCATATTGCCTACTTAGAGGTGATCTCTGCTTGACTTACAAAGCCATGTCTGACCCAGCTCTGTTAGAAATGCTACATCTAAAGAAATCCCAATCCCTCCGCTCCACACACTCCAGAGACCTCAACCTCATTACCACAATCAACAGAACATGCTGGAGGGACAGGTTCATAACCCAGAGACTGCCCATGCTATGGAATAGACTTCCCATACATGTCAAGCAGAGCACCTCGCTGACCCTCTTCAAGAGAAATCTTGATGGGTGGATGGGAAATAGAAAATTCACCCCGGGAATCACTCCAGTGGCTCTACTCGACAAACGTACTAGGAACTAAGGTTGGGTGGCATGATGTCAGGGTAATCCTATGGGCCAGGCTCGTAAAGGCTCCAGGGCCATTGGCCTAGTACACACCTATGAACCTATGAAACAACCTCAACAATAATGTGAACTAGCCAGTGCAATGCTGTAGAGGGATATATCCCTGACTAAGTCCCATGTGACCCTGATTCAATTAGTGACTTGTGCATCTGAGGTACTGGTGGGGAATGATGGCAGTGCCCATCCCTGGCAGGGGATGGCACTTGCCTGAATAGTCCTCATGCTTGATCCCTGGTGGAGGCTGGGTACACCAAGGAGGCACATAGTCCTAAGCAGGAAAGGAAAGGATGGAGGGCATTGAATGAATCACCAGGAAGGTGTAATGATATACTAGCACATCCCTATTTCTCACCCACCTATCAGATGTCAACAGGCGATCATATAGGGAAATAAAAAAAAACTATGGCTTACAAAGAGAGAAAAAAAAAAGCAACATAATACTGTATCAGCATGCCTCAGTTTCATCACCAGTGCAGGGCATGGGTCAGTGCACTTACAGGGGAGTTAGGGGAGCCCATGAGATCCAATAGAAACACCACATTGATGATCTTTCTTTTGCAGAAAACTATGTGACAAGGGAAAGAATCAGCATCCTGGAAAGTTTGCGTGAAGCATAACACCTGGTAATTGCAGTAAATATCAGATCCTGAATTCTGACGTAGTATGTGGATTTAATATTCCAGGGAACTGAGACGCCAATGACTTCCTAAAAACGAAGCTCATGCATTTTACAAACGCACCCACTTCATTAAAGTCATACATTAAAGTCATACAAAATGCATTACATGAGGCCTTACTTTACAGACGTAGTTCATTGTTATTGTTTTCTACCTAAAGACAAGACCATCGTTTATTTCTGAAAATGTTGCCAAACGAGATGCAGTTATTATGTCTACTTCTAAAATAACTGAGCCACAAGCATGAAGTCAGACACTTAAGAAGATGGGCCAATACCCTGTGAAATGGCTGTATGAAATGAACAATGTATTCACCAGCTAGCAGTTACAGTAATACTTCCATGTCACATCAACAGATGGAAAAAATTCTTCAATAATTATTATATTTAACATTAACAAGAATGTATGCATCTTCACCATTGCAAAACATCAGTGAATGTTCATGGAGTAGACTATCAGAACACAGGAAACTGAACTATGGGGAGAAAGAGAAAAGTTCTCCCCAATAACAAAGTATGTCAAAATAAAACCACCATATCCGCTCTCTCTTCTACAGTGTGTGCACCCAAGCAATCCTCAGACTCTGTAATTGCTCACCATTTTAATAACACTGTTTTCTCACATTTTAGAAAGTTAGTCTCTTTGTTTAGATATTCTATCAGAAAAGAACACAGTTGCCCACATGTAGCCATATCAATGACATGTACAATGGAATACTAATCTTCCCATTTCTGGAACCTACTTCCAAAGCTATACTTCAGAACATTTTCCTCATTTTTAACACTACTCTCTCGCAACTGCATACCACAGTTCAGAAAAGGAGTGGATGATTCTCAGACCCATTCCATCTTTTACAGCTACATCTCCAAACATGGATTCCTCTCTTTCACCATAAACATTCCACAGAAAGTACACTTACTCAGATTAATTTAAAACTGAGATTGTTTTACAAGGACATAAAGATGCAGTTTGCTTTTTGTTGTGTGTTTTTAAAAGCAACATATTCCACATAAACAAACAATTCAGCTACTGCAGAAGATTTTTCCATTTTCTATAGATGGCAAATATCATTCTTTCTCTCCTTTAAGGCATACTGGATAACAGGTTGCCTTGATGAAGGACAATAGCCAAGTGGTAGGTCCAGTTTCATATTTAGGGTGTGAATTTCTGCTATAATCTACCAAGTAGACCCCCCCAATTCATATACATGACATCTAACGTTACAACTCTTAACCCATTCCACTTCTTTGCCAAGTACTTCTCTGACTTTAAATATTTAAACACTACATGGCAAAAGCAAATGGAGCATCAATGAAAAACTCTATTTAACTTCAGTGAACTGGCTCCTCAGCATATGCCCTCAAGGGTTCATAAAAACTAGCACGTTCAACTTAGTCTAAACAGACACAAACAACTAATCAATCCTCTTTCACAACTATTTAAACAGCTAAATAAATAAGACCATTATTATTAAACATAATTATCCTTCATTGGAAGAGAAAGTATTGCATTGTGAACAATATTTTAAGGATAATATTGATTTTTTACAGAAAGCTTATAAAGGACTTTTTTTATTGTCAAGGGCAATTCAATAGTTTTTTTGTATTTTTTGAGTGATTACAAAAGGGAAATGGTTTCAATGTGTCCTTCACATATAACATAAAAAGTGATGTAGGTTACTTGGATCTGAGAATTTTTGTGAGAGATAGTAAAATTTGCACTACTCTATTTAGAAAAGCATCTTCAGCAAATACACTTTTGCATGCAAGTAGTGCTTACCCAGCACACTTGGTACACTCTTTACCTTATAGTGAATGTTTAGAGACAAAACGTTGTGCTCAGATAAAAATGAGTTTGAGAAAGCATTTGAGTAGGGGGTATTGGAAGAATTATTAATTTCATTTAGGGAAAGACTGGTACAAAAATGGCAGACAGATCAAGAGTGGGATCCAGGAAACAAGTTTTGGATTAGTCCCTCAGTGAAGTATATTTTATTACTAGATATGCTCCTTTCATAGAAGGAACTAAAATCAGATGAAATTTTATTTAATTTGCAGTTAAAAATTACAACCAGAAATTCTCCCAACATAGCAGATATTGTAGTAAGGATACATCACAGTTAAAATGTAAAGGATGTTCTACTTGTAAATACTTGGACCACAGGTCAGGAGTTCACGTTAGCTCATATAAGCCTATAATGCCATTTTTGGACTTTCCCAGTCCATGCCCATATTTCCTTTATGGTGTGCAAACGTTTTGGGGGGCCTGGCTTCTTTAACTAAGTGACTTATCAGCTAACAATAGGCAGTATTAGAAAGTAGAAAGAGTTATTAACAAAATGACACTAAGATTATTAATCTCTGATGTCCCACAGTAGAGAAATTAGTCACTTGTCATTCATATTTTCATATTTATGTTCATATTTTATAGCTGAGAATCCTACCTGTTTCTGAGAGGCACTATAGCCCAGACTCACCTGATCTCTACCCTGTTCTATGCTTCTGCCATTTATACTAATATTTCTAAAAACAACCTTAACAAACTTGCCACTAGCTATAATAACATAGCCAGATTTGCCACTGGCAACCCTTTTAGAACCCACCACTGTCTCACCCTCAAACAATTGGGATGGTTAGAACTGCAGCACCAACTACTCTGTCATCAACTTACTATAACCCATCAAATACTTTACCAACCTAATAATACCCCAATCCTCACTAATCTGACTATCCCTTACAAAAACCTTACAACTCTTCGCTCAGCCAATAAGCTTCTAGTTTCCACTATTAAATCTAACAACAAAGCTGGAGACTACTTTTCACTAACATAGTGGGTAAAGCCTGGAACCAGCTTCCAAGTGAACTTTCTACTCTCTCTTCCACACATCTTTTTAAAAAAACATCTCAAAGAACATTTTAAAACTCACTGGCTTTGCCCCTGCACAAACCCTGACTGATTTTCCACTTTACCCATTCCTGCTCTCTCTTTTACTTCACTTCTCCAGTGTACTATATTGCTCAAACATTTCAATGTCCTTTTTGCTGTACTATGTTTCCTACCCGTACTAACAAAAAAAAAAAAAAAAAAAACACCTTGTTATAACTTTTTTAAAATGTATTACTCGTTTTTTCTCTGTCAAATATTGTTTATTCTTCTGTATTTGTTCTTAGTTCATTTCCCTCTAAATAACTCGGCACACAATATTTTTTCTTTTTCTTTTTTCTTTCACAAATATTCCAGTATTGTTATTATCTGTACTTGATAATAGCTTTTTATATTAATATTGTATAATAAGTTTTTCTGTCTATGCTTGGAGCTTTTCTCCACGGGCCTCTACTGAAAATGGACATGTATCCAGTTAGACTAGCCCAGTCAACAAATGTAAATAAAAATAAATAAATATATGTGGGAACTGCCATTCTAGGAGACAGGAAAATTCATTGTCAATGTCGATTTATATCTCACTACACCGGAGTATTGACAGTTGTTTGTTAGTAATTATGAAAATAAGAGAATCCTGAGCTGAACTCCGCACGTACGACATGGTGCAATGGCCAAAAAGCAGCCACAATTCTGTAATCAACCAGTTCTGTAATCATTGATGTATGTACATAACTGCAGAGTACTTAAGTTTGTTTTCTGTTTTAACACATTAAATACACTGATGCAGGCAGTTTTTGCTGAAACCGGTATGTATTATTTTTATCCATCCATTTGTAGGATATATATTGATGTATTTTGAATAACAAACTTATACATTCCAACTAGGACTATGGTGAGTGCTGGTCTTGTTTTTTGAATTATGAAAATAAACAATATTTTCATATGTACTTAATACTTGAGAAAAGTAACCTCCAAACTAAACTGTTGCATGACATCTGGTGAAACCTTAGAGATTCTTGGAAAAAGAAAACTGTATTTGACAATTACATTGTAAGTTCCACATCTTCAGCTATATTTAATGTTATTTATATTGCTAATTATACAATTAAACTTATGTTTTCATATTTCTGTAAATATCTCAATAAACATGCACTTACAGACAAATTTCTTGTTGTCATATGAAAACTTATGTATGGTTAACACAAATGTAACAATATATATCTAGGTAGTACATCTCCAACATATTACAATTTGTTTGTGAAAGTTTAACACAACATATGATTTGGGTTTTATGTGCATTATAATACAGTATACTGTTTATGGAAATACTATGAATGTACTATTATCACTGAAAAGAATGTCTCTTACCGATAACATTATTATTTGTATAGTTTTAATAGCTTTTATTATTCACAAAATATTTATGTTTGATTTATGCTTTTTAAGTTTATTTTTCAGAAAATGCTCTGGAATGCAAAATTTGTTTAAACTGCTAGAGGTGGGACATTCCACTCCACATAGGTGTTAATGAGTTAAGAATGCATTTCTTAGTTTTTTGTGAGAAGAACTATCAAGAAGTAGTGGTGTACTGTTTGTTTTGTTATTGTGTGAAGCATTACATAGGTCAAACTAAGAGGCCAGTTAGAAAAAGGATTCAACAGCATATTAGGGATATAACCAGGAAAAGCCGAAAGAAGAAGAAGATTAGGGATATAAAATAAAGCTGCTACTAGTCCTGTAATAGTACATTTTGACAGTGTACACCATGGGCAAGATTTAAATTTAACTTACTTCAAAGTACATGACAAACTGAATAATGCTTATCAAGTCATGAAATGTCACTCAGAGAGTGAACAGAAATGCTCTATGTGAAACTACAGTGGTTCTCAAACATATGTCATTTACCAAATGGTTATACAGTGGATATAAAAAAAAAAAAAAAAAAAAATGAGATAACAATAAATCATTTCAAAACTTTTCCCACCTTTAATGCGACCCATAACCTGTAAAATTCAATTGAAAAACAAACAAATATGTTAAGTGAAAAATATAAAAAAAAAAAAAAAGTACAATAAGCTGGTTGTACAAGTGTGCACACCCTTAAACTAATACTTTGTTGAAGCACCTTTTGATTTAATTACAGCATTCAGTCTTCTTGGGTAGGAGTCTATCAGCATGGCACATCTTGACTTGGCAATATTTTCCCACTCTTTCTTGCAAAAGCACTCCAAATCTGTCAGATTGTGAGGGCATCTCTTGTGCACAGCCCTCTTCAGGTCACCCCACAGATTTTCTATTGGACTTAGGTCTGGGCTCTGGCTGGGGAATTCCGAAACTTTAATTTTCCTCTGGTGAAGCCATTCTTTTGTTTATTTGGATGCATGCTTGGGGTCATTGTCATGTTGAAAGGTGAAATTCCTCTTCATCTTTCTAGCAGATGCCTGAAGGTTTGGGGCCAAAAGTGACTGGTATTTGGAACTGTTCATAACTCCCTCCACCTTGACTAAAGCCCCAGTTCCAGCTGAAGAAAAGCAACCCCAAAGCATGATACTGCCACCACCATGCTTCACCGTGGGGATGGTGTTCTTTTGGTAATGTGAAGTGTTGTTTTTGCGCCAAACGTACCTTTTGCAATTATAGCCAAGAAGCTCAACTTTTGTCTCATCTGACCATAGCACATTTTCCCACATGCTTTTGGGAAACCTGATGCACTGTTTTGCAAATTTTAGCCAGGCCTGGAGGTTTTCCTGTGTAAGAAAAGGCTTCCTTCTTGCATCCCTACCCCATAGTCCAGACATATGGAGAATATGGGAGATTATCACATGTAGTACACAACCAGTACTTGCCAGAACTTCCTGCAGCTCCTTCAGTGTTGCTGTAGGCATCTTGGCAGCCTCCCTGACCAGTTTTCGTCTGGTCTTTTCATCACTTTTGAAGGGATTCCAGTTCTTTGCAATGTCACTGTTTTCCCATATTTTCTCCACTTTTTGATGACTGCCTTCACTGCGTTCCATGGTATATCCAATGCTGTGAAAATTTCTTTGTACCCTTCTACTGACCTTTCAACAATCAGATCCCTTTGATGCTTTGTAGGCTCTCTGCGAATCATGCCTTTTGGTGTAGCAGGCAACTGAGTAAATGTCAGGAAAATCCTACTAGGACAGCTGAACTTTACTTGGGGTTAATCAGAGTCTCTTTAATTGATGGCAGGTGTGTACCCAAGAAGACTGAATGTTGTAATTAAATCAAAAGGTGCTTCAACAAAGTATTAGTTTAAGGGTGTGCACACATGCAACCAGCTTATTGTACGTTTTTTGTTTTTTTATATTTTTTCCCCTAACAGATTTGTTTGTTTTTCCAATTGAATTGCACAGGTTATAGTTTACATTAAAGGTGGGAAAAGTTTTGAAATTATTTATTGTGGTCTCATTTTTTTATATAACAAAAACTTGGCATTTTAACAAGGGTGTGTAAACTTTTATATCCACTGTATTTCATATGCCATGCAGTGCCACCAAAATATCCGTTGCTTGAAAGAACACAGCACAAAAGTGCTACAGTTATACAAAAGATGTTCTTTGTCAAAACACATACCAGCATCAGAAATGTTAAACTTAAGATATGGACCCAAAAAACAGTGCCAAAACCTAAGGAGCAAATTCTGACAATGCTTGCTGGGATAACATCCTGAAGACAATCTTGTGAAGGCATTTGACTTTACATTACTGGTAGTGATAATAAACCAATACAATCATTTGTAAGTCAATGATTTTGAATCACCGATTTAAGTTCTTCACAAATGCAAAAATAAATTAGAAAATACAGAATGAAATGAATTTGTAAAATATGCATTCTAACCTTCATAAACCATGAGTAATTAAAGTCCCATTTCTTAATGCATAAGTAACAGCATGTAAGCTGCATTAGTGGTGTAGGTGTATGTTCTGCCTTGTAAATTCTGAAGTTTTTTTTTCTTTTCAAAGAAGATAAAACCGTCTCAAATTTAAACTGATGGCTGCAATGCACTGGCGCATTGTACTTGGCTTTTCCTGCAACATGTGCACTTTGATTCAGACTGACAGGTTCAAATTTTTACTGAGATTAAACAGCATCATGAAGATAATACATCAGCTTAAATTATGCTATATAATAAGTCAACACAAGACTGCAGCACTTAATAAAAAACATCTGTTCTTATCTCTGCTTATCTACACTGTTAAATTAAAAGGAATTCTTGGCTGATGGCACTAAACTCAGCTTATATATTAAAGATCTAAATGAGTAGAAGTTCTGCATTTAGAAACTAATTAACTTTTTGTAATGGTAAAGTGAGGTGCAGGAAAATAATTGATACTTCCATACAGTTTACCAATTTGCTAATTTTTTAACAGCAATTTGTATTTAAAGCAAAATTTAATAGTGGACTGACACTCAAGAGTTTTTCTTTTGACAGTGCCACAAAACTAGTCCATTACTACAGTCATATAATCATCTATTTTGACAGATGTTTAAGTTATTTGGCCTATGTAGCAACACATGAAGATGTGAACTTTACTCTGCGTCTTTGACTTTAGTGAATGTGAAATAATTATACAAGATGTCTTCAACAAGCAGACAGTGCAAAAAAAGGAAACAAATGCGACTGTGTGCGCATGCGAGTGTGTGTGTTATCAGCATTATCATAATTTTAAACAAGGCCAATGCTGTTGTGAAGATATTAAATGACACAGTAGCACTACTAATATGATAACTCTTCACAAAGTCTACTCATGAAGTGACTTATTACCTTCACTTTTCCCTAATGACTATTAACCTTTGGATATTAAACCTTATGTGGTTATAACAAAAATAAACAGACTGACTATTCTCTTACGCAAAGTCCAAGCAACAGCATCAAAGGTAAAGTGCAGTGCATAGTTTATTTCATTACTCATTTATTTAGTTATCATCTTTGTTAAATCAGGGCAGAACAATGATCCCTGCAGACCGTTTTCAGACTCTTTTCAGGAATACAACAAAAACAGTGTTACAAAAATGTAGAACATAAGGAGAATTAAAAAAAAAAAAAACATTAATTGAGAATGAATTTAAGGAATGCAAGAAATATCCTATCCGTTACATCAGATGAATAAATACATTTACATAACTGAAGCTATGAGTAGAATAATATATTATTTACAATGCATATATTACAATTGTTTTATTTAGAAAAGAGGAAGAGGGGCAAAAAGAGGAAATAGGAGGAAACTGAGGGAATAAGAGGAACAGGAAGGCAACGGAGGATAAGCAACGGGAAGAAACATAAGTAGTTACGTGTGTATATCTTACTTTGGGTGCAATGGTAGTACTGTGCTGAAAGGATCATGTTATATCATATGGTTGGGCAATGCTTCCCAGGCCTGTAGTGCTGTGGTTGAGAAGGAATGGTTGCTAGTGCTGGGTTGGTCTTGAGAGGTGTTTAGGTGGAGGGTGGATTATAAATATAAAAGTTATAGGTAAAGAAATTCATTGTTTCATACTTTCAATGTTAGAGATGATTATGGTCATGTTCAGTCAGATCAAAAAGCAATAATATAATTAATTCAGCAGTGTGAGAAAGGCTTTTTCTTCTTGGTAAGGAATTATACATAAAACTGATTGGAATAATTAATCAAATTAACACACTTCTCATTGGCTACAGCAAGTTCGATGCATAATAACAGAGTTTAAAAGGAAAAAATGTAAAGGGTAATAAAAGGAGGACAGAGAGGACAGGAATATGGAGAGCACATGCAAAGAGTGGTGGTGTGCAGCGGCCCTTTGGGAGGTGTTAACATTGCCAAGTGGAAGTAGGGATACATCCAGCAGTACAATGCCTGCTCGAGAAAGTAAACCGATAAACAGGAATTTGGACTAGCTGATGACTGATGACAGGCATGACAAAGATACAATTTACGTCACTGATGATGCCAGTCTCTCTTGCGAGGGTAAGCTACAGTACCTTCAAAATGAGGTGACAGAGGACAGGGAAGAGACAGCAAAAGAAGGTAGAGGAGGATTTGTGTTAACTAAAGATCACCAAGCAGGAAGGTCAGGAATCCTCACAGAAAGATGATGTTACAATGCATAGGAAACAGACGTAAAAATGTCTGTGATATAATGTAGGAGTTATGGGTTACAATGAATACAAGCTGACATAAAATTACCTGTGTTCTCGGGTAGGAGTTGGGAATTAAAATGGGTAGGAAGAGATGTAAAAATACCTGTGACCTAGGGAACAAGTCAGGAATTAAAATAGTCAGAAAACTAGAAAAGAAGCAGAAAAATGGGACATACAAGGCTGGCAAGAAAGAACTGCAGTTTCATGCTAAGGACTTCAGGCACTGATGTAAACACAAAGCACATAAAGTAGGTAGGTATGACACAAACCTGAAAAAATGAAGAAAGAAACTGCACATGGAAATACCACAACATCACATCTTCAGTCAGGCCAAAAAGGGCAGGATAGGGGAAGGTAGTAGTCTAATGGCAAAGCATAAGCGGAGGAAAAATGACAGCTTGAGATGGGGAAAGGCAGAAAGAATGTGTACAATGGTAACTACAGTATCACAAGCTAAGAAACAGAAAACATAGGGTACTAATAACATATTCACTAGATTCTTAAAGAACCTGTCAGGTATGACTATTGAACTACTGGCAGAACACTTCAACCAGTTACTAACCTGTGATAAGTTTACTAAAGAGGGCTAAAGGAATGCTATGGTACTACCACTCCACAAGGAATGCCCTAGAACTGTCAGAGAAAACTAGAGACTTAACTTTTCCCCCAGAGCGTTGATAAATGAAACCATGACTACTGCCCAGATGAACTACATTCAGTTAGTGGTACTGAAGTCTGAGGAGCTGGGCAGGGGAAGATGAGCTTCAGTGGCCAACTTCCATTTGTTCATCCTTGGGAGGGGGGCTGCTGGTTCTGTGGCACTGGCAGCACCAAGCAGCAGACATGTGTAACTTGCTTGTAAATGTTTGTGATAGCAGTTAGAAGATCTGCTCTGTGAAGCCATGGAAAGGAGAATGCGTGTATGGCAGCATGCATGCTTCCTTGTCCCAACCATGCAATAACAATGCATTAACAAGTTACCTGCAAAAAGGGTAGTTAGGCTACACCTCAGGACCTAACATTGGTTCATTACCCGCCACCTAAATCTCACCACATAGGAAATTAATGGGCTGATTGCATTTCCCCGACAAGAAAAATAGGCCAAAGGGCTCTTCCCTAGCCCAAGGATGCCTGGCCCTGGCCACTGATGGGAACAAATTAATCAAATGGATGCAGATAAAGTAACCATCAAGCAGGTCCCAGGGAGGTGGGGTACATGGGAAGGGAAAAACAGAAAGAAAACTGTAGGCTTGTAAGCCTGACCTTAGTAGTAAGCAAAGTCATAGAGAAAGTACGAAGACTAAAGATGACTGGTTTCCTGGAGAATATCAACCTGCAGGAGAGGTACTATTATGGATTTCTGAAAAACAAATCACACCAGTCCAATGTGATTCAGTTTTATAACTAGCTTATATTGAAATATTAAAAAAGAAACCTGGTCACTGTTGTACACTTTGACACCAGACCCCATTGGAAAGTATATTAAATTTAGAGAGGCCTAGTGGACTATGTCAGAAAAAAAAATCTGTTGCACAAACATTCTACTGGCACTTAATTGCAATAGTACATTTTTAAGTCTGTCCTACATTATATGAATATCACCCATAGTTTCTTGTGAAGAAAAGACTGAGAAGTAGGCTTCTAGTTATTAAGACACTATTGTTACCAAAAAATCAAAACAGTGCTGCTCAGATGCTGAAAAGTAATCATGCCAAACAAAATATTTACTAAGACAATAATGTCAAACTGTTGCCTTCTTTGAAATGTCAAACTGTTGCCTTCTTTGAAAAATAACAGAATACAGAGGATTCAGAGGTGAATCAATCCATAAAAGGACAGCAATAAGCAACTGTGACAGGAGAAGCACAAAGTAACAGACGTGAACCTGCTCAAAACCAAACCAAGTTTACCCTTCCAAATAAAGTAACAAAATATTAGCAGCTCATACAGCACATTAATAGTAACAATTACGTATTTTGGTTTAAAAGAGGGAGGTGTAGAATACATGCACTATAACTTTAAACCTTTGGGAATAACACTAATAGGCAATAAATGCTTACATGGTCCACTCTTCAAAAGCCTTGCTACTTAAAGAACTCTAACAATTAACAGCCAAACAGCCACCATGCCTCAGTCTCTTCACTCAGCCATTATGACAACAAACAAATGAATGCTATATAAAGCAGATTCATCCCATAAGGCCTCTGTTGATGGAACACAACACACACACACACACACACACACACACACACATTATATATAATGTGTGTGTGTGTGTGTTTGTGTATGTTTGTGAGGGTGTACATGTCAAATTAGAGTTTCCAAAAACTCAAAAAAAAAAAAAAAAAAAAATCTACCCCCACACACACTGAAGAAACGGGTAAATTTGCCGATCCTCTCTGTACTGCGATCTCCATTCAAAAGCTTTGAGTTTTCAAAAACTGGATCATATGGTCTCAACCATATGGAGTAAGAATTTCTGAAAAACTCAATCAACTGATAGGGACCCATATACGCATTTATATGCACACATATATACAGATATATATATATATATATATATATATATATATATATATATATATATATATATAAAACACACACACACAAACACACATACATTTATAGATAGATATAAAATGAGATCACTTTAACATTTTAATCCATAATCTTAGACAAATCAATGCCTTTGTACTTATCAGAGCATTCAGAACTACTATCGCACAAAAACGGAACAGTCTTTCCCTGATCTATACTTTCAGAAATGAAAGGCACAATACAGTCATTATAGCTTCACAGCCTATTACTAGACTAATGACCAATAAGACCCCTACAAGCCTAACTGCGCCCCTCAAACTCATTTGGACCAAAAGTATCAGAGGTATCTATAGGGTGATGGACATTAGTAGGGAAGTAACTAATGGATTTGTGGGTGGAGTTTTAGTTAAATACTTTTCTGACTGATGGTCACTGTCCATAAGGGACATGGCAGACCAGGGGTAAATTTGATTTCCCATCCAATTTCCAAGGTTTCATTTCAATAGGATTAGGGATGAACTCCGTTTTACATGGATGGGGAGCCTATTCCATAGCACAGGAATCCTCTGGGACACACATCTGTCTCTCCAGCCCATTCTGATTATGTCACAAGCAAAGTTCAGATCCCTGGATCTAGGGTTTCACTCATGTGCAACAGATCCATCAGGGGAGAGTCTGATGAAGCTCTGTAAGCCAGACAAAGATCTTGTTTCAGCAGCCTGTAGGACACTAAATACAGAGGTACAGCCTTTAGGCGATCAGTGTAGGGCAGGGTATTCATGCCCTGAATTCTCCTGGTGAGAAAGTTTGGTGAATGTTCCAGCTGCTGCAAGTTTCAGGCTAGGTACACACCAAAGGGGGCACTGCACTTAAGGTCTGATAATGGTCAATTAAAGTGGTACTATAACTTCTTTAGACCTAGATGCCATACCCTTACCTATAAGTTGGGTGATATAGAATGATTTTCTTATTGGCTTAGCTACATGTTGGTCAAAGGCCATACTCATGTCTATATACGTTCCTAGGACCACTTACTACTGGGTTGACTTTTAGGAGTGTTTTATTAATGGAGTAATTAACTTGGGTTGACAGTTTCCCAAAGGGCATTACAATTCATTTTTTTGACATTGTCTTTTAAGCCATGGCTTTGGAACTAGTCATTTGTCTGTGTTGGTATCTTGGGGAGAATCTATAATAACTTTACAGTCATATGCAAACTTGGAGAGGTACAGGCTTTGAACTTTATCCTTGACTTCAGAGCAGTACATGCCAAACAGGAGCAGGGTCACAAGAGAGCTGTGGGGTACTCCTCTGGTCACTGGACTCTTGGTAGAGGTAGCCTCACAGACCCTCACTTCTTGGGTCCTGTCTGTGAGCCAGATGGCAATCTAGTGAGTTATGTAGGGATTTATACCTAGTTCAGACAGCTTGTTAACAATGCTCAAGTGGGTATTGTGTTAAATGCGTTGGACAGGTCAAGATACGAAGTATGTTCTGTATTACATTATCGAAGTTTCAAAACTTTGAATCTGATATGGTCGACACCATATAATCGAAGTCTAGAAATATCGAAAATGTAATAAAACAAAACAACAACAAACCATTTAAATGCTCTAAGCACCCCCCACACCCCACGCTACTTAAATATATCAACTCCGAGATCGCACTACAGTGCAGAAAAAGGGAAATCTTTCCTTTCCATGCTATACAGAGATCTCTGTTAAAAGATTAGAAGTTTCAAGACTTCGATCATATGGTGTTGACCAGATCAGATTCGAAGCTTTGAAACTTCGATCTTCTGATATAGACCGGTTCTGTTTTTCCCTCGCCCATTGCCTTGGTGATCCTCTCAAGGTAGGCATGACCTTCCTTTAACAAGGCCAAATTGGGGTGGGTCCAGTGTCTGTAGGTTGCCAATGCTTCCATGATAATTAATTCTATTGATCTGCATATTAGGCTCGTTAGACTAACAGGTCTGTAGTTCCCTGGGTTGGTTGATGGTCCACCCTTGTGGAAGGGAATGACTGCTGTAATCCTCCATTCAGTTGGAACATTTTGAGGCTGTAGTTGAAAATTGCCTCAAGTGGTACTGATAGGTTATGTTTTATGTTCAGGAGGCAACTGTGGATATCGTTGGGACCCATAGAGTTCTTGGCTTCAGCTGCCAGCACCTAGTCCCTGCTAACAGTTGGGGTAGTACGTTGAAGGTAATTTCACCAAGAGGTGAGGTGGGGGGAGTGGGGGGGTGACATCTGAGCTCACTTTATCAGCCAATAGATTTGCTATTTCACCCTGATCAGTGAAGGTGGTACTGTTCACCACCATTCAACACATTGCTGTGAGTTACCTTTAAGATTCTGGACAAAGCTGCAGAAGGTCTTATGATTGTCCTTAGCCTGCCAGGATATCCTGACCTCATGGATGGCCTTGCTGGACTTAACCAGACCTCTTAGTTTCTTGTTTATAAGTTGTACATGAGAGCACCTGTCTTTAAGGGAGTTGCTCTTTCTGATTCTGGACACCTGTTTTTACACCCTGTTTATGTGAAGATTCCACCACTGAGGTTTGTTTTTTAGTGTCTGTTTTGGGTTTATTCCTGGTAGGTAAGGTAGCCTCTATGCAGCCATTCATAATTCTACATAGGTAGCTGTGGCATCAAGGTTAGGGCGAGCCTTGAATTTTGGCATACTGTCTCTTAATATGATGTAGTTTGCCTTACAACAGTTCCTAACTGTTACAAAGTGATACACAATTAAAGCACAAAAGATGGTGAAATTTGCAAGGTGATGCTCATCAAATTATTTCTTTGGAATATACAGTAATATTATTAAAAACACCAACATAGCTTCAGATAAATTTTGTCTATAAAGAAAATATATAGATGCTTGACACAATCAGTGTACAGGGATATGAAGACAGTTCAGGCACTAACACCATAATTTAGAAATCCATAAAAAATCATAGCATAAAAATCTTAAAAATGCAAAGCCCATAACAAGACACTGTGTTCTGAGGGAAAACTACCTAGCATGTGGCACAAAATTCCCTTCTTATATACATGGAGTTAGGGTTGTCTAGAGGACAAAAATACAATTAGGGAAAAGTATGTCCTAAAGAAAACAAAACAAAAATGAAAATAATTCTGCATATCTTCCATAATGCATATACTTTTTCTGTTTTACCAGGTTCACTTTATAACATCGAAATACTGAAATGTCGAATTTCAGTATCTCGAAGCTATAAAGTCGAATGTTACAAATAGCGAACGTTCATAATTGCGAATTTGACATATCTCGAAAATATGTCGAATTTGCGGTTATGAAGTTGCGCTACGTAATGTCCGGGTTTGTGTTTTGTTGGTGCGCGGTGCCGTGTTTGGATGTAGGTGTTATGTCAGGTAAGTGAGTGTTTTGTAAGGGTTTTGAGTGGGAGTTAAGAGTGGGTGTGAGAGATTGGAGAATGTGCGTGTGTGTGTGAGCTTTTGTGTTGTGTTTGTGCGATCTCGGAGTTAGTATATATAAGTAGGGGGGGTGTGCAGGGGGGCTTGCCCTCCTTCTAATGTGTGGAGTTGTGTATGTGTGTTTTTTTTTGTTTATGTTGTGATGTGGGTGTTGTGTTGTATATTTAGTGTAGTGTGTGCGGTGTTTTCGGTTATATGGTTTCGCGGTTTTTGTTTGTCGGTGTTTTGTGGATTCGGTTTTATAGTCTCGAGATACTGAAATTCGATATTTCAGCATTTCGAGGTTATAAAGTGAATCCGTTTTACCACATAGGTTTACAGCTAACAGAATCCCACTTAGGGATTTAAGTACATTATTAATGACCTTTGCAACAATATCCAATTAAAAGCCAGTGTGCAGAGGTACTTTTTCCCATGGGGAAAAATCTGCTCATCTCCCCTGATATCTTAACAAAATGAGGTCTATAAACATGTTTATTCTGATGTCCCTAACATATTTAGATTAACAAAAAATAAATAAATACTTTCTCTACCACCTTTTCCACTAAAAAATGTTGCCCTAATTACCATCAATGTAAAAACGCTTGTGCCTTGTGCATTGTCACATAAGATGTTTCTGAAAGATATGGTTGTCACTTTTAATGGATATTAACTATGTCAGTTTGCCTGCATTGTCTTCTTCAGAACAGCCTTTCATAAAGTGACTTTTAATCGTGATGGTCCCTAAAACTCCCTACCCCTACCTGTCAGGTTCTCTCTCTTCTTTGAGTGTGAACAAGTGATAGAAGCTGTCCAAGATTAAAACATACATGACTTAACTTGCTCTGGGAGACATCTTGGCTACTTTCACACACAACCTGCCTCCCCCCTTAGAATAACCCATGTGAGGGTGCCCAGTCCTTGACTATAAGCAATTGATGTTAACTGTCTGAAAATAAAAGACACAGACTTTTTACCAAGAAGTATTCCTTATATCTTTTTTTTTTTAATCAAGTCCAAAGAGTTTAATTCAGATGTTATACTGCACACTTCATCTATAAAAAGCACTTCATGCAGGCAATGTGTCAGCATTCTGGCATCTCATTCCTGGCACATTTTTAACATATGAAAACCAGTTGCATATGAAGAGCAATGAAATATATGACCATAATACAAAGAAGTTTTAAAGGGATTTTCATGCAGAGTCTGCAAAAAAAAACAACTTTAAAAATATAAAAACACAGTTCAGACAACAGATGTAACATCACTGCTATGTACAGTACATCTGCTTGAGTTGGCAGTAGCTCAAGTGGGCATTAAGAATCTCATGGCATATACTAAAAAGAATAGGGGAAGAACCTCAGTGCCATGGTCAAAATTACCCTAGTAGTATAAATACCACCTCTTTGTCTCCCTGAAAAAAAGAGTCCATTGGCTTAATGGGCCTAACCCAGTCAACAAAAGATAAAAAAAAAAATAAATAAAAAATAAAATAATTTGTTCACCAGATATTTAAAGAGATATAGTTTTATAAAAGTCATCAAAGAACATGCTTTAGCTAAAATACAGCATTTACTACAGCCTTTATTTTGTGATTATGATGACCACTTCCTTTTTCAGGAACACAAACATAGGATTATTCGAAGTTACTAGGCTATTGGCCCTGAGGCCCTTGCAGGGCTAGCCAAGAATTTAGGCCATGTTCCAACAAGTCAGCACGCAATGCCCGTCCAGCAGGAACACAGGTGAAATCCCAGGGTGTATTTTCTGTTCCCCATCCAGTTATCCAGGCTGCGTTTAAAAAGGGTTAATGAGGTACTCTGCTTAACATGGAGAGGGAGTCTATTCCACAGAAGGGGGAGTCTCTGGAACACAAATCTGTTCCACCAACAAGTCCTATTGATGTCACAGTCCAGGTTGAAGTCACGCGTGTGGGCTACCTGAGTGGAGCTTAACTTGCGGATATGCAGTAGTCCCATCAAGGCAGGGTCTGAGATTGTTTTGTATAACAGGCACAGATCACCTCTGATGAGACTAAGTAGAGGGACAGGGCCTTTAACCTATCTGTGTATGGTAGACGTTTGAGGCCCTGGCCTTGCCTGGTGAGGAACCTTTGCAGCGGTCTCTCCAACTGCTGCATGTGCTTTGTGAGATACATGCTGAAAGGGCAATGTACTCAATAATGGGTCTTATAAGGGAAGAATACAGGGATGTTATGACCTCCTTGTCCCTAGATGAGATACCCTTACTAATGATGTGGGCCATGTAGAAAGCTTTCTGTACAACAGAGGCAATATGGTGGTCAAAAGTCAGTTTGCTATCAACTTGGGTGCCCAAGTCCCTCACTTCTGACTTCATGCTTAGGACCTTGTTATTAATGTGATAATTTGTGAAAACGTCACTCTCCCCAAAGGGGATGATGATGCATTTTTTGGCATTCAGTTCGAGGCCATGTTTTTGGCACCAGTCATTTGTTTGGGTGAGACCCTCTTGGAGGATACACATGCATTCACATCAGAAAACCCTACTAAGCCCTAAAATTGTCCACTGAATTGTGTCTAAGGTAAAAGCACAAGCCATTCAGAAGAAATGCATTCTTTATAGAAATGCATTCTTTATGCCCATTTCATCATTTTAAATACATTTTCTTTTACTTATGCACTGCTCTGCAATGAAGGGTTACTGTTTTTATTTCTTAACTATGGGTTTCAAATTTTCTGAGCTCAACATGCAATGGGCAGAACAGCAGGTGCAGAGACATTTTCTTTTAATATGTAAGAATCTGATTTAAAAAAAATGCAGTCCTACCTACAGGATACCTTAAATATAATTATTTATTAGTACATTCATTGTACTAATGAAATAATTATTTTACACTTGGGAGACATCATACTACTGCATGCTACTTCACACTAAAATCTAAGGTTAGAATGGCAGTTGTAGATATATTGTGCACTTGACTGCCCAAGGATAATTCTGTGAACTGAACATCTGAGCATGAAATGTCAAAGGGGTTTGAAATATTGTCACATGTTGGATTGTGCATTATCTAGGTTTACATTATTGGAAGCTTTAAGATTTCTCCTTATGATGCACAAAACACCACATGTTCAGAATATATGTAGGCTAATTTTTCATTACACCAGAAGCAAAAATCATGTACATCTCTCCAGAAAAGAATAACTGTTTAGTTCTATTCACAATAAGTCAGATGCCATGATTTAAGTGATATGTCCAAAGTTAGCACTGAGTACTTAATCCCTTCACCCTAGAACTGCATTCTTAAGTGCATTCTCTGAGTATCCTACTATAATTCCAAAGTTTTATTATGAACTTTAAAAAAAGCAACTGACAAATAATTACTTATATATAGATGCTAGATGTAATGGTTCAGTGACCTTTCATCGTCAGTCCAACATTTTGCACTTCAACTGGGACACATACCACTCAGGATGCATAATATACTACAGGTTCAGAATATATTTTTGCTAAACTGACATTACTTCAGAAGTAACAATCATGTATTTCATTACGCAAGACAGCATTTATGCTACTACAAATATGAAATCACCTAAACTCTGTGTGATGAGAAGAAAAACAACTGCAGAAACAAATAAAGGCTAGGCTGCACCAGAATCCCTAAGGTGGTCTAACGTGGATTGTTTACCAGACTATTCAAGGATAATGTTTTGAAGCTTTAAAACAGGCATGTACAACCATTTTACCATCATAGATTGGCATGTTGCTGACACTTGGCACTGCAAGTATTTTGGGTAGGCATATGACTTCTGCTCCTGTTCTGGAATACAGCACCTGTGCAAAGTATATTTTTATGGAGATGTTATTGCATCAGAATTAAAAGTTCTACATACTACAGCAGATAAAGAAACATCACCAAATTTCCAGTAAAGGGGACAAATTCTTGAATTCAAATTCAGCATTGTGCTGCACTGAAGAGTCAAAAACGTAGTCCTAGGTGCATATTGTATCTGAGAAACCTGATGTCAATGCCTGAAAGTTTTGTAATGAAACCTCAAAGGAAGGCTGATATATAGCCTTTTATACTTGCATACCAGGTGTAGGGTTTCACTGTCACTCCATTATACTAGTTTTCCACTATGAATAGATGTAGAACTTTTCCTCAGGTTGTGGTATGCAATACTTGTACAGACTATATATTTACTGGGATATAATTACATCAGAAGTAAGAACCCCTATAAAGTTATCCTACATAAGAATGTTTTTCACTAGAATTATGAATCCACCACTCTCCAAATTTAGACTCATTTCCTGCGAACTGCATGACACAAAGATAGATTTGTATAAGTGTCTTTGTACCTGGAGCTAAGGGTTGTTACACACTATAAGAAATTTGCTATAATATTTACAATTGTTTCAAAGATAAGGTTCTATATTGATAGAAACCACAAATAATTCTACATAGTAATTTTTGTTCACTGTCTACTCTATCCTATTTGGATCACACCTAATATGTACCTTTGACATGTTTTTCAGTCTGACAAATATACCTGCATCGTATTATTATTATGCTTATAGAAAGTGAAAAAAATATTTTTCTCAGAAAAAGTGATATTTTCTGTTACTGAAAATATTATATATAGCAAAACATGTATATTTTACACTTTCTGACAGATATGTTCATATTCAAGACTCTGGCAGGGTTATTCAATGCCCAATATAAGGTTGTCTATTCAAGTGTCTTATTTTAAAAATGTGAAAACACCATCTTGGAGTAGTAGAGAGACAGGGTCATGTACATTTCAGAATGGCCTTCTGAGGATGGCAAACTGCAACATTTGCAAAACAGCCAGTTAACAACAAATATAGCATTCATTTCTTTACAGAGCAACAAAATACAAACTATGGTTCTCATATGTCCCTGATTCACATTTTTTGCACAGTCTCTCATCAATTGTTACAGTCAGTTAATAATACCAGACAGAGTTTCATACTTTATATTGTTCAAAAAATGCATTTGATACAAAAACTATTGCATTATATTTTAAGTGAGTTTTAATAGTATTTAAAAGTGTCCCAAATGTTAAGCCTTTATCCTCACATTATTTTTGGCTTTGTCACAATTCTTGAACAATGTCGGAACAGCAAAAATTTTAAAAAATACAGATTTTATATGTCATGGCATAAAATATCATTTTTGTATTAAAATTCAAGTCGTAACTGCTCGTTTATTTTTATGATAAACAGCTAAACATGCTCCAGTAATGTTACCTAAAATGTCATACCAACATGTCGAACCATTTTGGAAATAGACATTTATATCCGTGATGAAAAATTGCCAAAATCAGTCATTTGATGGCAGTACCCTACACAACAGTACTAACTTTTGTCCTCTTCACCAGCATAATATTTTTAACTGTAAACATTTCTCCGGCTGCTGTTCTCTATGCGCTTAATCAGCTGTTGTCCCAAAAAACTTTAAAATGCTACTCAACCGCAGTCCTTTTATCTCCAAGTAGGATATATATATATATATATATATATATATATATTATATATATATATATATGTGTGTGTGTGTGTGTGTGTGTGGCACATTTCTCTACTTAGACAGTCCAATACAGTCTGCTTTAAAAGCAATACTGCTTCAGTAAGGTGGTTTAGTAACGCTGTGTATGCCTATCTTTACTGCAAACAGGTAAAATATCAATGTGAAGTCCCCCGTGTGGCAAGTGCGGCATTCAGGACTGTCTGCATTCCAGATACAATGTATATTTTTCGATATAATGTGATTTCAGCAGATTGTGCGAAATACCATATATAGTAAAGTTCTTGCAGTGGGACCTTTAAATCTCAGCCCTCCCATTTACTAGAGCAGCAGGACCCCCCTCCTCCCTCACATGTGACAGCCTGGGAACTTTAGTGCTCCTAATACCATTCTGTAACCATAACAAATCTGAAACACTCAGTTACAATGTGCAGCAGATTGGCCATAACAGTGTTACACTACAATAAACAGCAGATTTTTGGTGGAGCAATCCTGCCCATTTCAAGTAATGCTACGCACTTCCAAATGTTGTGAAATCTTAACTCAAAGATCAATCGGGATGCACTTAATGTCTGCAACACCAAGGCTATTAATGCAAACAGCACTTAATTTAAATGATCACGCTATTAGCTTGACGCTGATGCTATATACAGGCTCTTCACCTATTTAATCACCTACCAAGCAAAAGGTACACGCTCCCAATCTCTCTCCAGTTGTTTCACCCACTGTCCTTCACAGCAGTAACAATATACAGAAGCAGCACAATCATGCACTGAATTCAAACATCCAATCACATATAACAGGCAAATCAGAAAAACTGTGACACTGACTTACAGTGATACTTTGTTTTGAGACGCTCCCTGCACCGTCAAGCGATAGTTTAAGACAACCTGATCGAAGTTGAGAACAATACACGTAGTGAGAACTGCAACGAGGTGTTTAGGATGCAATTGCACTGCTGCGCCACTTTGCGTCAGGGCGGCGTCCTGTGCTCCGCGCGCTTCTATCCCAGCTCCTCCCAGCTGCCTCCACACTGGCTTTATTCTTAATGGGGAGGGTCTGCCGCAATTCTTAAAGCCGGAGCTTCTGGAGTGAAGAGGAGGGAGGCGTGAGAAAGGATAGGAGAAACGGGCTGGGACTGTTTCTGATGGTTAGGGAATTCCCGGAGTGTTTTATAAGCTACAGCAGTGGTTGAGTTTGGGGAATACTATGTGTTGGTATATAAATCTGTACTTTTCACTGGATATAAATCAGAAAAGTGAAGAATTGTGAGTGCACTAAAAAGGAACTTGAGAATCTTACCTAGAGCTTATTAAAATTAACTGCAGTATCAGGCATGGGAACCAAATTTGATGGTTGATCAAGAGACGGCTGTGGTATTATTTTAAAGTGTTCTTTAACTTATTGATAAAAGTTGCAAGCTGCACTTAAATGAGTGCTCCTTTATTTGTAGTGTTATGTAGTTAGCGTAAGTGTGAAGTATGTACTGACTATGTATGTGGATAGCATTTTCGCCTGCTGGATAGGATGTGTAATACAGACAACTGTCTTTTCCAAGACTGTTGAGAAGTACAGCATGCTTAGTTTGCTTGAATAAACTCTGAAAGCTAGGGGTACGTTGTGTTTCACTTCATTTTAGACAAGAATGTTGTCCAACCAAAGGGCAATTTCCCAGGCCATGTCAAACGAAAGGAAGTCCGTAGTTGAGCCATTAAAGAAGGAACTGCATTTCTGTGTGTTGAACTGAGACATGCATTTAGAGTTTTCTGATAATTGTGTTAGCGTTGTTTTCTGTTTTTAAATAGAAGAGAAGGAGCCAATGTTCAACTTTACATGTTTATTACGAGCAAAGCCATCTTGTTAAACTGGCATGATACATTTGCATCCATGTTGTCAACTGATTTGCTTAGGGCTTTGAGAGTGACTCAGAGTAAACTGCTGCAAAACATTTAGTTGCCTAATTTGTTTTTGGATGAGTACTGGCCTTTTGTGTACACTCTGTGTGTCCTTCCTGTGCTAACATTGGTTTTCACTGGGCTTTAGTTTCTAAAGAATTGTGATAAGTATCAGCATTTGTGTTTCCTCCAAATAAATCGAACTGAACATTCCCACAGGATGGGTGAACTGGTGGCAGTAATTCACTACTTTCCACTCTGCCCATCCCCTCATATGCTCCTACACTCAACTAACACATGTTGGGTGAGCTGTAGTTCATGGCTTCATTGCTCTATGCCATAGGACTTGGCTTGTGATTATACCAGTTTTGCTTCATTTTTTGTATACCATGCCTATAGAGGTTAAAATAGCCCTGGACTGCTCCAACATTAAAGGATTTTTTTAAATTTGGTATGAATTTGTCTGCATAATTCACCACGCCCAAAAACTCTAAGCCTTCCTTCCTTGTGGGTGGTTGCATGTTCTTAATGGCTGTTGTTACCATGCACGTATTTAAATAAGCTCCATCTTGGGATAGTTTAGTTTCTGATTTTGGTTTATCTTAACTGGCATTTACTTACATGTACGATTAGCCTAGGAGATGTGGACATGTTTTTCTTTGCCTGTATTTGTGTTTTTTCTAGTGTCATCTCAAAGAAGAGAATAGTATTGATGTGTACCTTAGTGCCTACCACATGTTCTAATGTCAGTTTAATTGTTCTACAGAAAAATTCTGATCAAATATTGGCTAAAAAGGTAACAAAGAAGTATTCCCTGATTCAGGGTGTTAAAGATACATAGTCATAAGGTTGCTTTGTCCTTCAGATTTACCCAAACCTCAAGGAAGCATCTAGTTTAGGAAAGTACTTGGCCCTTCTGTGCCACCACAAATATTTTCTTTTGTAAGCAAGTGACTATCCTATTTTCACATGTTTACTAAAGACACTGAAGTCATTGTTTAACTTGAGTCTGCTATCTTTTTATACAACCTAAAGAATTTACACTTGGTCAGAAGGCTTTTCTGCTTTCTTGGTAATATTCTGGGATTGCAGTGCATGAAGCTGTGTATTTAAATTCTGATACTAGAGCTGAGGGTACTACCCGTGTACCTCATTTCTCCATACTTCTTAATAAACTCCCTTAGAACCTAAAACACTTTACAGTCATGTTACACGTACAGATGACAGTCTCATCTTCAGATCTAACTGGTTGCATCCTGGGGTACAAATTTAAACTCCAAAATTACCTGCATTCACTCTCAGTGCTGTTTACAACACATGCTCTTTTTGAACCCCCTGCAAACCAAAAGTAGTGCTATTTTGCCCATCTCAAAAGCTTGCCAAATCTCCCAAGACATTTCACATGGATATAAACAATTCACGCTTAAAAACGGCCACCTCCTTCAAATACATGGAAATCTGGATTCATTCAGCTCTTAATTTCAAGACTACATTGAAAATCCATGCAACAAAATTAACTCACTACTTTTTTTTTTTTTTTGTCAGAAGACTCTCCAACTGTATGACAGCTCCAGCAAGACCAACCTTAGGGAAAATACTAGTTGCCCACCAAAAGTACAGAATACGAAACCAAAGAACGTAAAAAGTACTGATAAACCAAAATGCATCAACAGGATAACAACGTTGCCAAGTAAAACGCTGCTCACTCAGTTAATAGCAAACGATTTTAATAATCCACAGCAGTACGACACACAGATTTTAGAACTTTCAATAACATAGATGGTTAAGCGCTTTCATCTGCTACAAATAGATTTCATCAGAACCATGAAAGCCTCAAAAGTGAAACAATAAAAAGCATCTTAGGCGCCAAAAGAATTAATTGATTAACCTCTTGCAAATGATGTCAATTAGTTCAGCAATCAAGGATGCAAATAAAAATATATTTTCCACTCTTGATAGTTCAACATCATCCAACTAAAACACAAATTTTATATATATAATACTTTCATAAAAGTTTCCAAACAATATATAAAAATATATAAAAAATATATATAAAATGCCTATTGTAATTCTCCTAAGGTGTATATATATATATATAGTGATGGATTATGCAGAATTTGTTCTGTGACAGTGTATGGTAGTATGAAATGCAAAGGAAGGTGCATGAAGCTGAAAATGCTCATAGCCTATAAAAAACTACAACTGTGTACACCAACATAAAAAATACCAATAATAATATATACCACAAAACTTGTAAACCTTACGGAATATGTATATATGTATGCATGCATATAAATGATAATAATTATGGATAAATATTGATAAATATAAATATAAATACATATTATGAATATTATAAATGTTATAATAAATATTATACATATTATAAATATTATAAATATTATATTTAATACAATATTTTGGATAAAAATATTATAAAAATATTGTAAAAAAATTAATGATTTCAAACAAGAAAAATGTTATGACGAGAAAAATTTAACTATCCATTATCAAGAAGGGTTTAATGCTAATATGATCATTGAGACCAGGCTTGGTTGTAGCATTACAAAGTATTTGCCATTTGCTCTCTATCGCAGCTAAAAAACATTTCCAATTGCCTGTTGTAGTTGTATGGTCAATAAGATCAATAATACTAAAACGGAAGGAATGTTCAACACCCTTGTCTAGAATATGTCTACTGATTGCATTGTTAGGATCCTGTTTCCTAATCCTGTAGGTATGTTCATATATTCTTGTCCTAAGTTTCCTCTCCGTTTTTCCAATATAATAAGCGTCACATACTACACAGGTGGCGATGTATACTAGTCTCGAGGTGTTGCAATTTCCCCCCTTACTTTGTATACAATTAGCTGTGATGTTCTTCAGCTTAACTAACCTATTTTCATTAATAAACTTACATTGCTTGCAAACCCCACATTTTCTAGTATGTATATTTCGTGCTGATTTACCTGGGATATTCTTTCTCATTTCTAACATCCTTTTAATGTTGTAGGAAGTTTTGTATACAAAATTCGGTTTATATCCTACACATTTCCCAGTGTCTTCCGAAGTTGTAAAAAGATTCCAATGCTTTAATATAATCTCTTTCAAAACATCTATATATGGGCTGTATGTGAGTACACATATACAACCTTCTGGTATTTTGTTATTTACCTTAGTTGTAAAAGGTATACCCAATAATGGAAGAAACGTGTTGCCCCATTCTCTCATAACATAGTCTTTAATGGGTTTAATCAGGTCGTCAGGGTACCCTCTGTTGGTAAACATGTCATATATTCTATTTAACTCCATTACCATATTCTCCTTATTTGAAGACATTCTGGCTGCACGTATGCATTGACCTTTAAAAACATTTTTGAAAATGTGTGGTGGGTGACAACTGTTGAACCATAGATAGTCATTTGAGAAAGTTGTTTTTCTAAAAATCTTAGATTGAAATTCCGTCCCCGTAGAATAAACATAAGTATCTAAATAGGCAATGCCTTCAGAATTCATATTATATGTGAACTTTAAAAAATCAGTAGTATTATTTAAATACTCAATAAATTCACATATCAATTCAACTGGTCCATTCCATAAAATAAAGAGATCATCCAGGTACCTGGTGTAATGTACTGTGTACTTATAATATTCACTAGGGAAAACAAACTGTGATTCCCATTCGAGCATCACCAAATTAGCAAATACTGGGGCGCAAGACGCACCCATGGCCACCCCTCTACTCTGCTTAAACAGTTCACCCTGAAACTGAAGGTAGTTATGATCAAGGACTAGACCCATCATGTCCACTATTAAATTTATTTTCTCAAAACTCAGCCCAGAAAATTTCTTAAGGCTGTTGAAAAAATAATCTAGTCCTTTCTCCCTAGGAATACAGGAGAAGAGATCAACTACATCAATAGTTATGAAAGTCAACTCGTTGTGCCAAATCAAGGGGGTTAATTTGCTTAAAAAGGTCCAAGAATCTTTAGTAAGATGATCAACATTATTGTATACGTGCTTAGTCCATCTATCTATGGTAACCCCTAACTTATAAGTTTTTGACCTAGAACCTGAGATTATAGGTCTAAAAGGCGGTTTGCTTATATTCTTGTGTATTTTGGGTATCCCTATAATGGAAGCCATCTTGGGAAATTCCACTCTAATAAATTCATAAATTTCGTTAGATATCCTGTTATCAAGCAAGAATTCCTCGATGGCAAGATCGATACGTTTATATCCAATATTAACTTGATTAAGGGATACCTCCTCATAATTACCTGATAGATGTAATATATTCATTATTTCCTGGTTATAATTTATGGTATTGTACAAAACAATCCCTCCCCCTTTGTCGGGCTTCATGACCCTAATGTCCTTATTATTAATAACTTTGTTCAAACATTCTCTCTCTAACTGAGTTAGATTGTCTTGATGTCCAATGGACAGGGGTAAGGTATTTCTTTTAATGCGATTTTGAAGCCAATACATATCATGTGCAACAAGTTTTTCATATTGGGCTACTGTAGGGTGATACCCTGGAACATAAACACTTTTTTTCTTCCACCTTTGGTTCTACTTATCCGAGTCTACTTTCAAGGTGGCAGCAGCTTAATTTAGAAACCAGCTTTGGGTATATGAGACTTTTAATTGAACAGTACTCTACACTAGAATTAGAGCTACAAAAGGAAATACAGTCCATAGAATACAAACTTGCCAGAGTCCTCTCCGATTTACAAAAACGTGACTTTTATTTGGAAATAACTGCCACTTTGCAGTCATTGGATCACAGGCTTCTTTTAGCAAAGAAAAAGAAAATGGAAAGAGACTGCTCAGATTTTTCGAAAGGGAATGTCTTTTCCTGGCCTAGGCAGCCGTTCAGGAATACTAACAATGCGACACCTCATCCCGTAGAGACACCCTTATCTGTGAGTGTCACATCAACGGCTCCCTCTACTTCCTGCACACCGCCAGTTCTTCCAGCTAGCGCTGAGAACTCAATTACAACCATTTTCAGAGCCAATGCAACTAATGAAGAATGCTTGGCTTATTCTGAAGCAGCGTTAACTGTTTCAGCGACGACAGAGCATTTAACCAATGCTACAGATTCACGCACAGTTCCTTTGATTAGCGAACAAGTGGTACAGAGGAAAACCACTGTAGCTGCAGCAACAGATGTAGGTTTACACTCCAACGAAGAATCACATCTTGTTTTTCCGCTCCCTTTTCGAGTGGAGCAGAGACAGCCATGGAGTCCACATCAGTTGACGAGAAAGAGAAAGAATTCAGGAGGACCCCACGAGTTTCAGAGGAAGACACTGAAACCCACAACAAGAACTTAGTGGTAAATCTTTCCAAGTATATATTGACTGACTTTGAAAGGAAGTTATTGAATAAAGGCTTATCCTTTATTCCTTCCCAGGATGTGGATGTCAGTGAATTTGTAGTGGACATTAAATGTTTCACTAGAAATGTGGCATTGGGAATGTTATTTAATAATGATAATGTTGAAAATGTTGAGCTTAATGTGTTTAGGAAACCTTCTGTTTTTATTCCAAGTATGCATCCTTTATTAGAAACCTTTGAGAAGGCCTGTGCTAATGATTTGCTCACATACTTTGAAAGTAAAGATAAGAGACCTGATTTCTATAATTTATCTAAAGGTGAGAGGAAGCTCTGTTTGGTTTACAGCGCAATGACAGCATTACAATAAGGCCAGCTGACAAAGGTGGTGCCATAGTGTTATTGGATAGTGCTTCTTACAATGACAATATGTATGCAATGTTATCTGATGAATCTACATATAAGAAATTAGATAGAGTGAATTTAAATAAGTTAATTAGTTCAGTGCATGCTGATTTATATGATATGCTCATGTGTGGAATAATTGATGAGAATTTATACAAGTATTTTGTGATTGAAGATCCAGTCATACCTGTTATTAGAGGTCTGCCAAAGATGCATAAGACCATGACCAACCCCCACTTAGACCTATAGTGTCAGGACGTGGGAGGATAACTGAAACTATCTCTATTTTCTTAGAAAACACTTAGACCCATGGTAGATTCCACTAGCTCTGTTCTACGAGATACTCAACAACTTCTAGAGACTTTATCAGTCCATAATGGTAATATTGGCACTATACAACCTGCTATACTTGTAACGTTAGATGTAGCCTCCCTCTTTACCTGTATTCCGAATGATATAGGAATAGATTACTTAAGGTTGTTCTTAATGAGAAAAGGGATGAATAATTCTGAAATTATAAGAGCTACTATGTTATTAGATATTGTCCTGAATAATAATGTCTTTCTTTTAAAGATGATTACTTTCTGCAGACTCAAGGCGTGGCGATGGGAACATCTTGCGCCAACTCGTATGCCAACCTAGTGATGGCATATTGGGAAGTCACCTATATATTAGAGCATATGATTTTCTCGAGATACATAACATACTATAGACGTTTTGTAGATGACATTCTTTTTATTTGGGAAGGAGATGTAGATACCCTTAATGATTTTATGACATATATTAATGGCACTACCACCTTCTTGAGTTTTACTGGTACAACCTCAGCCTCTCAGATAGATTTTTTGGATGTTACATTAAGGTTAGAGGGAGGCTATTTAACATCTGATATATTTAGGAAACCTTGTAGACGTAATGCTATTTTGCATAGGACCAGTATGCATCCACCACATATTCATAAGAATATAGTGAAGAATCAGATGACACGTTTTTCACATATCATTAGTGAGGATGATGCATTATTACAAGCGGTTGACACCATGCATCATGAATTCATATAGAGAGAGGATACTTAGACAAGGATTTATTACCTTTACAACATCAAAAATATCGAAAAAATAAGTGAGGATGGATCTTAGATAAAAACAATTCACGCTTAAAAACAGCCACCTCCTTCAAATACATGGAAATCTGGATTCATTCAGCTCTTAATTTCAAGACTACATTGAAAATCCATGCAACAAAATTAACTCACTACTTTTTTTTTTTTTTTTTGACAGAAGACTCTCCAACTGTATGACAGCTCCAGCAAGACCAACCTTAGGGAAAATACTAGTTGCCCACCAAAAGTACAGAATACCCGTCACTGCTATAGTATCAAAGAAAAAATATTATCAACTTATGATTTATTTTCCCCTCCATATCCTCCTCCTTCACTTTCACTCATTTCTCCTCCTCCTCTAATCACTCTTTAGTCTTCACCAGCTGCTGCTTAGCAAAAAAAAAAAAAAAAAACATAAAAGGGTGCTGCTTTCCTGCAACTTTGTCTCTATTGTTCCTTTATGAAGAAACTGATTACTGAAGTATACAATGCGACTGGTCCACTCAAATGTATTTCTGTGTTCTGAATTATGCTCACCATCTTCCTTTGCTCAGAACTGTAATCTTTAGCTGTGACTTACTGTACTATCTGACATGAGTCCATGCAGACTCTTCCAACATACTATTTAATGACTTTTCTGTACCACGGGTAAGTAAACTTTTGCAAAAATGTCTTTTCACTAGACTATGTATACACTTGTAAAACATTTTTTCTACAATTGAAACTAAACTATGTATACCCTTGTAAAATGCTATTTTTTTCATGTATGTATAAATCTTTATCTGATGTGTATCATTTGAAACTTTTCCCCCTAGGCCTCTGGTGAAAAGCACGCTCTACCCAGTCGGACTTTCCTGGTTAACAAATGCAATAAATAAACAAATTTCCAACAAAATATGCAATTTCATCCTAAATTTCATCAAAGGTACCACCGTACAACTTTTCTAGAGCCAGATGGCTGCCTATCAAGGAAAAAATCTGATGATCTGCTGGCCTCCCTTCTCTACAAACCCTTTACTCCTGACTCTGAAACCTCATCATTTAACTTAAGATATCTCTCTCAATCCAACCCCAGTCTGGTTACATGTGCATCTAAACTGCACTCCATTCCACTCAACTAAAAGAAACTCCCCTCATGCACAGAGTTTGGAACTAAATTTAGGAAACACCTATTCAGACAACCTTTATGCCAGTTGCACCAATCCCATCTTATCACTTAAATCTCACTCCTTTCCTATCTCTATTCGTCTTCACTTTAACCAGGCAGTTCTAAAATCTTTACTCAATGTTTAATCTCCCTCATCCTTTCATCCTTTTTTCTCCTTTTCCTACTCTCCTATTAATTCAATTAATCTAGTTTGAAAAAAAAAAATACTCTGAATCCAAAGTGACAACATATGTATTACTTGCTGTCACCTTGCTTGTAAATTGTATTTCAATTTATCATGTGAAAACTTTGTATAAATCTTAGTTGATATAGTTGTGCATCTTTGCATTACACTGTGTATAACTTTATCTGTTCTTTACATTGTGATATGCTCACCTGGGCTGTGCTTGCAAATGGTCTACTAAGATTAGTGCCCTAGCCTAGTAAACAAATGTAAAATAAAAAGATATCAGTCCTACTGATTTGTATAAGTTGCAATCCAATCTTCCTGTTATCCTTCCCTTTTGGTGTCTGACGTGATGTCAGTGGCGTTAACTCAGGGTAGCCACACATCTCTGATGTTGGGAAGATCAGAAGGCTATGGAGTCCATCTTTAAATCAGATGATTGAATTTATGTTCCAATACTGTCACTGCAGTACAGCATTGTGTATGTGTAGGGGTGGGTGGCTGCACTCCACAGGTCATGTCCTTTGGATGAGATATTAAACTGAGGTCCCATCTGCTTAAGTTAGAGATAGCTTGGTGGTTGTAAATGATCCTGTGACAAGTACTGAAGAGAGTGGTTTCATTAAAAATGTGAAACGGTACAACAGAGAAAATAGTATTGAATACGGCTTGTTAGAAAGTCCATTGTTGTTTATACTTGACATTTGGAATTTCCTGTTTAACATCGCAATTTTTGTTGCATTTTGTATAGCACATAGTCCAGATGGAGAGATGCTAAAATCGGCAAGTAAATGAGACTAGTATTACTGGAACTGAATCCATACTAAAGTCTTGGTGAATACCTTCACAAGGTGGACCCTGTTTTGTACAAAACCTCACCAAGGTAGCACTAATATATAGACTGTATTTTATATAGCATATATCAGTGACAGAAATAGGTTAAAAAATAGACAGTTGGGTGCACAAGTCCCAGGATAAAACGGTGCCCAACCCTGGTAGGTGCACAGGTGGCAGGACTGAAAAAATGGCAGTGTTGAATCTTCAAGACATGGAAACATGCCTACAATGGGGTTGGGCCAGGCTCGGGGGGAGGATGGCCCCCTGTTTTAGAAGGAAGTAGCAGTCCACAAAAATGACAAAAACTAATAGGCCGAAGAAGAGCCATAAAGGTGATAGAATGGACTATTTTTTCCAAACATCTTTATTAAATTTTCACATATGACAAAGGCAATCTTACATTTTTATATAAATAAAAAACATTCAAAGTGATACCACTTTAGTTGCAAACAGTATACATCACAGACACCATTGAAACAACTGTAGTTGAAAGCATTGTACATCGCTTATAAACCAAGCAGTTGTTGTCAGTTAAGCATTATATGGCTTATTCAAATCCTGCCTCTGCATATACTGTTCCTACAATTCCCATTTTTTCCTATGTAATTTGCTCCTTCCTTTTCTAAAGATCCCAATTACAGTTGTTTTATCTTGGTTACTATATTCACTACTTCTAGTAAAATTGGTCTAGACTTTGATTTCCATTTTCTAGTAATTGCTTTTTTGGCAGCCACCATAATTAGACTTGGCAAGACTTTACTATGTTTAGGCAAGTCTGATTCTGTTCTCCCCAATCAGTCTAATCTGCTCACCCAGCATCTCCGACAGAGTGGTCCACAGAGAATCCCTAAGTCCGACAGCTCTTTACACTCCCAAAACCATGTTCCCAGCTACCTCTTTCTTGCCTGACACATCTCCAACATTTGCTATCCACCTGAGGAAAAATTCTTTGGAGTCTACTTGGGTATAACAATACCTATGTAAACACTTCCAGGCAAAGATCCTAAATCCTCTAGACTTTGTTGCATCTTTGGGAGATTGTGTATGTGTGTGTGTGTGTGTGTGTGTGTGTGTGTGTGTGTGTGTGTGTATGTATATATGTATGTATATGTATATGTATATATATATATATATATATATGTATATATATGTATATGTGTGTATATATATGTATATATATATATATATATATATATATATATATATATATATATACACGTGTGTAAAGCTCCTCTGATTGAATCTTTTAATTATCATGCAATATTTTGTATGCTTTATTGATTATTTCTTTTTTAATGGCAGGTTCTGTTCTAGATTCTATTAAGAACTTTACCAGTGCTGGTCTTTCATTTAGGAGCCCCCTATTTCTTTCTCTTTGCCTATACTCTGCCTTCCCTATCAAGGATTGATATCGGTCACTAATCTGCAGTCCAAATAAATTATTGGCCTCTTCTCATTCTATTACCTTTCCCTTTCTAGTTATTTGCTCCCAATACCTTGGTGCCTTTGCCAGTTTTCTCCAATAAATTCCAGCCCCCTCTTGTCTATTATTTGTATCCCTGCCCACAGTCATCCTATCAGCAAAATCTCTTTTCTCCATTCTTGTGCTGGTTTGGTTGTTAGAATACTCCGTGCTATTTTATGAATATAATACTCTGTATGATTGTGGTTGCTCTCCTTAAGAGTCTGCATCCAAAATCCCAATCTCTCTTTATTTCTTGAGCTTCCTCCCTGTGCCAGCATCATTCCTTTCCACTTTGAGTAATAGCACAAGCAGAAAGTTATGTATAAGAGCCTTAACTGTGTATAACACTAAAGGGACTAAAAACATTTTAATAGCTTGTATCTTAGTATCCCTATAACAAAGCTTCCAGTTCCTCAATTTTTGTATTATCTTCTATTTAGTCTTTCCACATATCTTTAGCTGCCACACCAGAGTCTATTTCTAATCTATACTCCTAAATACTTCATGTTAAGGTGACTGAGTGGACTATTGAGGATAAGAAAGAAATTATGTATTATTTCTATTATGCAAGAAGCTCAGAATTTCTAGACAGAAGATTCAGACAAAAAGATTAAGGGAGAAATTAATGGAAAGAAAAATACTTGCCAAAGAAAAACTGTCAAAGCTTCAAATGCAGTTTTGTGTTCAATAATGCAATAGACTCATGAAAAACATTACATTGACCAAGAAACCTTGGGCCTTTAAAAAAAAAAAGCAATTAAGGAAGTGTGACAATACAAAGAACAAAATTTAATGCGATTTTGAAGCCAATACATATCATGTGCAACAAGTTTTCATATTGGGCTACTGTAGGGTGATACCCTGGAACATAAACACTTTTTTCTTCCACCTTTGGTTCTACTTATCCGAGTCTACTTTCAAGGTGGCAGCAGCTTAATTTAGAAACCAGCTTTGGGTATATGAGACTTTTAATTGAACAGTACTCTACACTAGAATTAGAGCTACAAAAGGAAATACAGTCCATAGAATACAAAACTTGCCAGAGTCCTCTCCGATTTACAAAACGTGACTTTTATTTGGAAATAACTGCCACTTTGCAGTCATTGGATCACAGGCTTCTTTTAGCAAAGAAAAAGAAAATGGAAAGAGACTGCTCAGATTTTTCGAAAGAATGTCTTTTCCTGGCCTAGGCAGCCGTTCAGGAATACTAACAATGCGACACCTCATCCCGTAGAGACACCCTTATCTGTAGTGTCACATCAACGGCTCCCTCTACTTCCTGCACACCGCCAGTTCTTCCAGCTAGCTGAGAACTCAATTACAACCATTTTCAGAGCCAATGCAACTAATGAAGAATGCTTGGCTTATTCTGAAGCAGCGTTAACTGTTTCAGCGACGACAGAGCATTTAACCAATGCTACAGATTCACGTACAGTTCCTTTGATTAGCGAACAAGTGGTATGGAGGAAAACCACTATAGCTGCTGTGACAGATGCAGGTTTACACTCCAACGAAGAATCTCATCTTGTTTTTCCGCTCCCTTTTCGAGTGGAGCAGAGACAGACATGGAGTCCACACCAGTCATCGAGAAAGAGAAAGAATTCAGGAGGACCCCACGAGTTTCAGAGGAAGACACTGAGACCCATAACAAGGACCTAGTGGTAAATCTTTCCAAGTATATATTGACTGACTTTGAAAGGAAGTTATTGAATAAAGGCTTATCCTTTATTCCTTCCCAGGATGTGGATGTTAGTGAATTTGTAGTAGACATTAAATGTTTCACTAGAAATGTGGCATTGGGAATGTTATTTAATAATGATAATGTTGAAAATGTTGAGCTTAATGTGTTTAGGAAACCTTCTGTTTTTATTCCAAGTATGCATCCTTTATTAGAAACCTTTGAGAAGGCCTGTGCTAATGATTTGCTCACATACTTTGAAAGTAAAGATAAGAGACCTGATTTCTATAATTTATCTAAAGGTGAGAGGGAAGCTCTGTTTGGTTTACAGCGCAATGACAGCATTACAATAAGGCCAGCTGACAAAGGTGGTGCCATAGTGTTATTGGATAGTGCTTCTTACAATGACAATATGTATGCAATGTTATCTGATGAATCTACATATAAGAAATTAGATAGAGTGAATTTAAATAAGTTAATTAGTTCAGTGCATGCTGATTTATATGATATGCTCATGTGTGGAATAATTGATGAGAATTTATACAAGTATTTTGTGATTGAAGATCCAGTCATACCTGTTATTAGAGGTCTGCCAAAGATGCATAAGACCATGACCAACCCCCACTTAGACCTATAGTGTCAGGACGTGGGAGGATAACTGAAACTATCTCTATTTTCTTAGAGAAAACACTTAGACCCATGGTAGATTCCACTAGCTCTGTTCTACGAGATACTCAACAACTTCTAGAGACTTTATCAGTCCATAATGGTAATATTGGCACTATACAACCTGCTATACTTGTAACGTTAGATGTAGCCTCCCTCTTTACCTGTATTCCGAATGATATAGGAATAGATTACTTAAGGTTGTTCTTAATGAGAAAAGGGATGAATAATTCTGAAATTATAAGAGCTACTATGTTATTAGATATTGTCCTGAATAATAATGTCTTTCTTTTTAAAGATGATTACTTTCTGCAGACTCAAGGTGTGGCGATGGGAACATCTTGCGCCAACTCGTATGCCAACCTAGTGATGGCATATTGGGAAGTCACCTATATATTAGAGCATATGATTTTCTCGAGATACATAACATACTATAGACGTTTTGTAGATGACATTCTTTTTATTTGGGAAGGAGATGTAGATACCCTTAATGATTTTATGACATATATTAATGGCACTACCACCTTCTTGAGTTTTACTGGTACAACCTCAGCCTCTCAGATAGATTTTTTGGATGTTACATTAAGGTTAGAGGGAGGCTATTTAACATCTGATATATTTAGGAAACCTTGTAGACGTAATGCTATTTTGCATAGGACCAGTATGCATCCACCACATATTCATAAGAATATAGTGAAGAATCAGATGACACGTTTTTCACATATCATTAGTGAGGATGATGCATTATTACAAGCGGTTGACACCATGCATCATGAATTCATATAGAGAGAGGATACTTAGACAAGGATTTATTACCTTTACAACATACTAGAAATGAGCGTACTGTACCATCTATTATTAAGGATTGTAATAAAACACATAAGTATACTTCTAGATCTAGAGATAGGAGAAAGAGGTTATTGATTCCATATACCAATATTAACAGTTCTGTTGTGGATATAATAAACAAGAATTGGAACATTTTGCTTTTAGATGATAACATCAAGGGATTAGTGGGTGAAAGACCTGCCATTAGTTACAAGAACACTAAATCTCTTAAACGTCATTTGTGTTACGAGAATAACAGGGGTATTAGGATCAACTCACAAAGAAAGGGCACTTATGCTTGTAGGAGTTGCAATCAATGTAACTTCATCATGAATTCCAATATATTTATACACCCTGACAACAATATCAGATATGAATTTAATGACTATGCAGACTGTAAATCTAGGAATGTTATATATCTAGCGGTGTGCAAGAAATGCCAGAGTTTCTATGTTGGTAAAACCAATAGAACTCTGAGGGAGAGAATAAGAGAACACATCTATGCGATAAATAGAGAGAATGAGGCCAATGCTTTGGCGAGACATGTATTGCACAATGGATCTACGCATACTTTTAGTTTTATGGTCATAGGACGTCAACAGTTAACAGAAAGACTGGGTAATATCAGTAATAAAACAGAGCAAGAAGAGATCAGATGGATCATTAAGCTCAGAGCGGACAAAGGACATGGCCTCACTGACAAATTATCACTGAGACCCTTTTTAGCTGATAGACCTTATAAACGTTAACATTCATAGATTGTTATTTATAGATATTTATCACTACCACTCTTTACATTATAGATAGGATTATTTATCTTCTCTTCCTCCCTCCTTCCATACACACACACATACACACATATACTCTCCCCCCCCTTCCATACACACACAGAGACATGCACCTTCCCCTTTCATATGGATGATTTTTATATTTTAACCATATATTTTTAGAATTTATACTGTTTATATAGAATGTATATTAAAGATTTTTTGTATATATTTCTCATATTGTTGCAATATATATACCTGATTTTAAACTGTTGATATTCATGTAAAGTTTTTATTGAGTTTTTGTAAGGAATCTATGTACACTTTATTATACATGACCTAACTAATGAATGTTATCCATGTGATTACTCCTGCAAGTTCTATTGGATCCTTTGAATAACATGTGCATGATTGGTTGCCTCTATGTATAAAACCAGAGCTAGTATTGTTGTTTTTTATTGAAGTCTGAAGAAGCGTTCTGGGTAACGCGAAAGCGCTCACTGTTTTAAAGCAATAAAGGATATTTATTTTACTTCTTGCATCAAGTTCCTGGTTGGCTTCGATTGTCTTGGAGTATTACCTCTATTTTTTGGACTTTGTTTTTCTATTTTTTGAGGTGGTACCTTACCCGGTTGGTGTTTGTTTTATCAAGTATTTTTTCCAAACATCTTTATTAAATGTTCACATATGACAAAGGCAATCTTACATTTATATAAATAAAAAACATTCAAAGTGATACCACTTTAGTTGCAAACAGTATACATCACAGACACAATTGAAACAACTGTAGTTGAAAGCATTGTACATCGCTTATAAACCAAGCAGTTGTTGTCAGTTAAGCATTATATGGCTTATTCAAATCCTGCCTCTGCATATACTGTTCCCACAATTCCCATTTTTTCCTATGTAATTTGCTCCTTCCTTTTCTAAAGATCCCAATTACAGTTGTTTTATCTTGGTTACTATATTCACTACTTCTAGTAAAATTGGTCTAGACTTTGATTTCCATTTTCTAGTAATTGCTTTTTTGGCAGCCACCATAATTAGACTTGGCAAGACTTTACTATGTTTAGGCAAGTCTGATTCTGTTCTCCCCAGTCAGTCTAATCTGCTCACCCAGCATCTCCGACAGAGTGGTCCACAGAGAATCCCTAAGTCCGACAGCTCTTTACACTCCCAAAACCATGTTCCCAGCTACCTCTTTCTTGCCTGACACATCTCCAACATTTGCTATCCACCTGAGGAAAAATTCTTTGGAGTCTACTTGGGTATAACAATACCTATGTAAACACTTCCAGGCAAAGATCCTAAATCGTCTAGACTTTGTTGCATCTTTGGGAGATTGTGTGCGTATATATGTGTATATATATATATATATATATATATATATATATATATATATATATACACGTGTGTAAAGCTCCTCTGATTGAATCTTTTAATTATCATGCAATATTTTGTATGCTTTATTGATTATTTCTTTTTTAATGGCAGGTTCTGTTCTAGATTCTATTAAGAACTTTACCAGTGCTGGTCTTTCATTTAGGAGCCCCCTATTTCGTTCTCTTTGCCTATACTCTGCCTTCCCTATCAAGGATTGATATCGGTCACTAATCTGCAGTCCAAATAAATTATTGGCCTCTTCTCATTCTATTACCTTTCCCTTTCTAGTTATTTGCTCCCAATACCTTGGTGCCTTTGCCAGTTTTCTCCAATAAATTCCAGCCCCCTCTTGTCTATTATTTGTATCCCTGCCCACAGTCATCCCTATCAGCAAAATCTCTTTTCTCCATTCTTGTGCCGGTTTCGTTGTTAGAATACTCTGTGCTATTTTATGAATATAATACTCTGTATGATTGTGGTTGCTCTCCTTAAGAGTCTGCATCCAAAATCCCAATCTCTCTTTATTTCTTGAGCTTCCTCCCTGTGTCAGCATCATTCCTTTCCACTTTGAGTGATAGCACAAGCAGAAAGTTATGTATAAGAGCCTAAGACTAAAGGGACTAAAAACATTTTAATAGCTTGTATCTTAGTATCCCTGTAACAAAGCTTCCAGTTCCTCAATTTTTGTATTATCTTCTATTTAGTCTTTCCACATATCTTTAGCTGCCACACCAGAGTCCATTTCTAATCCATACTCCTAAATACTTCATGTTAAGGTGACTGAGTGGACTATTGAGGATAAGAAAGAAATTATGTATTATTTCTATTATGCAAGAAGCTCAGAATTTCTAGACAGAAGATCCAGACAAAAAGATTAATGGAGAAATTAGAGGAAAGAAAAATACTTGCCAAAGAAAAACTGTCAAAGCTTCAAATGCAATTTTGTGTTCAATAATGCAATAGACTCATGAAAAACATTACATTAACCAAGAAACCTTGGGCCTTTAAAAAAAAAAGCAATTAAGGAAGTGTGAAAATACAAAGAACAAAATTTAAGAGATATTTGAAAAGTATAAAAAAGAGATATGGATGTGGGAAAGAAAGAGATCTGATATGGTGCAATATTTATGCAAAATATAAAGCTAGATTAATTAAAAAACAAAACCGACCTAAAGATTTTCATAGAGAAATACAGGCAAAGGCACACAGATGTGGAAAATTTCACAATACAAAAAAAAAAAAAAAAAGAGAGAGATCACAATAGAAGTAGAAGTTATGGAATACCTGCAAAGTGAAGGATTTAGTGTAAGTTATATCACAGCATGATGGAACTGGGAGTCCCCCAAGTAAGGAGCAACAGGAAACATCTGAAGAAGAAACATGGACATGGGAAAGAAAAAGAGAGTTCTGTACTTGCCATGATGTTACATCCATGTTGTCCATTTTCTTTCTTCCTCAACTGTTGGGTCCAGATCCAACCCTTGGGTCTGACCTGGTTGTTACTTTAGCTTGTGGCAACCAGAAAGCTCCCAAGCTCCTCCCTTACCCATAATGCACCAACCCTAACATACCTCGGGCCTTGTTTGCTGGGTTACATAAAATAGGAAATACTAATGACATATTTGTGACAGAAGAAACCATACATAGGGCTCAACATGAAGGACAGTGGTGTCTTGTTCTTCCAGAAATCAACTGTGAAAAAAGTTGAGGGTTGGTGGATGGGAAGTTGAGGAAGAATGAAAATGGACAACACATATGGAACATTATAGTACATACATAACTTTTTTTTATCTGATGTCAATTTTCATTCATTCCTCAACTACTGAGAATGAGTCACCAGCTACCTTATATCCCGGGTGGACTTTAAGGAACGATATTCCTAAGCACAGTTGAGCCCAAGGCTGCTCTTCCCCTTGAGACCAGATCCACTTTGTAATGAGTGGTGAAAGTATAAGGATTGGCCCAGGTTGCAGCCACAGAAATGTCATCCATTGAAGCCCTAGATAGAAACACTGAAGAAGTTGCCATGGACCTAGATGAATTAGCTCTTAAAGGTTTTGCTAAGGTTAGACTGAACTTGTAGACAAATGATATGCAGTCCATCAGCCATCTGATTAAAGTTACCTTTGCAACTGATTTGCCCAATTTAGAATCTGCAAAAGATACAAATAATTGATCTGTCTTCCTAATTTCTTTTGTTCTATGCAAGTAAAAATGTAATTGTCTGTGAACATATAATAAATGCAACTTATATTCACCTTTATTTGCAAATGTAGGAAAGAAAACTCATTAATGAACTGGTTGATAGTGGGTTCTGGCACCACCTTAAGAAGGAAAGAAGGGTTGGTATGTAAAGTTGCTCTATCCTTTTGAAAAATTAAGTAGGGAGGCTTAGAGGATAATGCCTGAAGTTCTGAAATTCTTCAAGCAGAGGTAATGGCCACTAGAAATATAATTTTCCAGGTCAGGAATTTAAGATCACATTTTGCTGCTGATTCAAAAGGGGGAATGAATTAAGGTCTGCATTACCAAATTTAAGTTCCATGGTAGAATAGGGTCTTTATAGGGGGGGGGTCTCAGCAGAAGAGTGCCTCTCAAAAAGGCCTTACAAAGCTTGGATGAAGCCAGGGAAAATTCTCAAATGCAATATGAAAGAGATTGCTCTTAACAGCACTCTAATGCTTAAGGAGCTAGTTCCTTCATTAAAAATCGTTGCCAAAAATTCAAGAACACTTTGTACAGGGGCTAAGAAGGGGGTCTGTATGTTTCTGATGTGCCCCAAAAACAAACCGTTTCCATTTACTTCTGTAAAGTTTCCTTGTAGAAGCTTTATGGGAAGATAAAAGTACATGATGGACAGGGGAAAAGAGCATCGGTTGTCTGGCTAGTAAAGGAAGTGGAGAAACCACACTGTTAGCTTGAAGTTTGAGATACCCAGATGTATCATGCCTGTTGGGTGAGACAGGAGTTTGGAATTGGATCCAAAATCCAAGGTGGGTAAAGTAGATGACATTAAAGGAAGGTGAACCAAATCTGCCAAGGCCAGTAAGGTGCAATGAGAATGAATACAAAAACACAAACTATGAAACAGCAGTACAAAAATAAGAAAACTGAAGGAAAACAGTGACCCAAAATGTGGTTTATTAAGTGCTTTTGTCCACAATATTCCAGGACTTCATCATAATGCACATAAATTCAACACGCAGCTTATGTAGCCCAATTGGACTGTAGTATGATTCTTCTTAATTTTTCTTATTTTTGTATTGCAATAAAGGGTGACTTTGATCTTCAACTGGGCAGCTTTCTGCAGAAATTTTGGAATTGAAGGATTTGGGGGATAGGCATAGAGGAGACCTGGGATCAACCTTAGAGAACTGCATCCCTTGGTGATTCCTCTGGTGGGGAGATCAGGGCAAGGAAGCTGCTGTACTTATTTAGGGGAGATGCAAAAAGATCACAGCAAGGCTGGCCCCATTGATGGAAAATTATTTCTGACACTTTTATGTTGAGGCCACTCGTGAGCTAGTAGGATGGACCTGCTCAATTTGTTTGCTATTACATTGGACTTCCCAGGAATGTCTGTTGCTATCAGAAAATGGTTGCAAGAAATTTCCCATTGCCACAATCTGAGGGCTTGTCTACACAAGGGGTAAAACCTAGTTTCTCCTTGTTTGTTGATGTACCAAACTACTAACACATTGTCCATCTGTATCACAGTTGTCCTGAAAAAGAAAGAGTTTTGGAAGGCCTCCAACATTAACAGCACCACTCTCATTTCCAGGGCATTGAAGTGCCCCCCTCACAATCTGGGATGCATCTGTGGTCACTGTGGCCTTGGGCTATGGGAGAATGAAAGGATGGCCTTTTAGAACCTGATCTGATCGAATCCACCACCAAAGGTACATTTTGCATGCCTGAGTGATTCTTATTTGGGCTGATATGCATTGATACAAAATTGACCATTGTGTTGTTAGCATCCACTGACGAATTCTCACATGAAATCTTGCTAGAGGGACTAAAATTATGGCCACTGATATTGACCCTGAAGCTTGAAGAACCCTTCGGGCTGAGTTTGTGGTACTGTGATTTGTCTTCCTGACCTAGAATTTGATGGTCTGCACTCTTGAGAGAGGAATCTGTCAGTTATACCATATTGAAAATTGCTGCTATGAATTCCAATGTTTGAGATGATTCTAAATGAGACTTGTAATTTATGGTAATCCCCAGATGGAAGCAAGTGTGGAGAACCTGATCTCTTGCTCTTAGTAGATGGCTGGGCAGGGTGGTAATGAGCCATTTGTCTAAGTATGAAAGCACTCGGAATCCCTGCAGTCTTAAGTGAGCTGCTACCACTACCATGCATTTGGTGAACACCTTGGAGGCTGTGGTGAGGCCAAAGGGCAGCACTCTAAACTGATAATGACCGTCTCCCAGCTGGAAGTGTAAATACCTTTGGGGCTGTCTGTTAGTTTTAATGTGGTAGTAAGCATCCTGAAAGTCTATCACTCGCATCGAATCATCCTTGCAAAAAAAGAGCAGAATGGACTGAATTGTGACCATTGGAAACTTTGTGTGTCAAACTGATTTGCTCAAGTTGCTAAGATCCAAAATTTTTCTCCAGTCCGCTGTTTTCTTTGGCACTAAAATGAATCTTGAATAAGTTGCAGATTCTATCTGGTCTGGTGGGACTTCTTAAATGACTCTCTTTTCTAGCAGCTTTTTTATTTCTATTGCTGCTGCTTTCCTCTGACTGGGTGGAACATTGGGAAACTTTGATACAGAAGGAGTGGAAGTGAAAAGGGAAAATATAACTTCTGGATATGATCCTCTGCACCCATGTATCTTTCCTGATGTCTAGCCAGGCTCTCTGGTGCAGGGATAATTAACCCCTGATTGCCTCCAGAGGGGGGGAATCTGGCCTTCTTTCAGGAGTGCTGGTAGGGTCTGTCAGAGAAGGAATGTCTGGACCCCTGGTTCTATGGGCATCCTCTGCTAGATGGGCATCATCATCCATTCAAGTTCCCCCATATGCCCCTGGGGGAAATATCTCCATGTGGATCTTGGAAAGGACTTTATGAACCACATTTTTGTACCACCTCATTGATTCCTAGGAAAGGTTCTTTGAGGGTTCAACATATGTACTCTCACTACAGAGAGGGTCTTCCAACTTTTTCACACATGGAGAGTGTGTCCTTAACATTAGGGCCAAACAATGAACAACTGTCAAAAGGTGCTTTGATGAATGAGGACATGATGGGTTCCACAAAATCACACAAGCACATCCAGGCATGCCTCCTGATGGAAATGCCTATACCTGCTGCCCTTGAAGTACCTTCAGCTGCATGTAAGATAAGCCTCATGGACAAATTAGAAATAGATTGTAGGGTAGCCAACTGTAAGAACACAGAAGTCTGAGATTCAGCAGTAATGGTCTCAGAAAGGGAATTTGACAGTTCATTTATGAAGTCCCTTTGTAGCCTCTTAAGGTGTGGCAGTTCAGTAACCTGGGAGCAAAGGTCACTGAAACATATACATGCTTCCTAAACCTGTCCAACATCCTAGAGTCCCTGTTAAGGGGATGGACAGAGGAACTCTGCTCAGCAAGTTCCTTCTTGGTGGCCACTGCCATGACCATAGCATCTATGGGTACTCCTTTGCTCCAGAACTCCCTTCCTACAGGTGGTGCCAGAATCTAATCCAGTCTTTCGGGGATTGATTTAGCTACGTTTGGCTCCTTCCATGCCTGCCTAGAGATCAAGTTAATGAGCTCATCTGTGGGTGGAGATACCCAGGAGGAAGATGGACCAGACCCAAAGGCCTCCAGGAATAGTGATTTCCAGTGAAAAATTATCTAAAGACCAACCACCCCTCTGCATAAGAATCTCAAGGATGTCTCTGAATGAGATGTCTTCAGGTAGTGATCTTAGGGACTCTTCTCCTTCATCAAAATCAGTATCTTTGGTGACGGACTCTTGAGGGCAGACCGTGTCTCCTCTTGCACTTCCTCTTCCTAGGGACCTCTTCATTGGGATACTTGGAGAAGTATCAGAAGAGATGGTGATACCCTATTGGGTAACCTGAAGATTTTGGGCTGGCTGTCTGTGCCTTGAACCTCATTTTATGCCACACAGAGACACATGGGGATCCAGAGGAAAGATCCGATGGGGTATTGGCTATCCATTCTGCAGAAACAGAGAAAATTTTCTCCACAATCTCAAAAGCAGAACACTGTGGGGAAAAAGAAGCCAACAGAGCTGAGCAGCCATGCTTCCAGCCCATCAGCTGAGTCTGCCCTGAAGGCATTCCACCTGAGGCAAAGGTCAGAGTGAGCTGTCCAGTGCTGAGGCTCCAAGCAGTAGAGATAGTTCTGACAACTTCAGAGTCTACTGTAATGCCTTGGATCTGACAGGGACATTATGGCTCTGAGAGTCATCCAGCTCCAAAACTGTCAAAGCTGGTGCACTCAGAGACATTCTTGGAGCTGAAAATGCTAATATCCTTGGATATGACCCAGATGGTCACTGCAGACTTGGATCCAGTGACTCTGAAATGACTGGCTGGATCTGAAAAAAAGCCAAAATTGGTGGAGTAGAGCAAATAAGGACTTCCTGCCCAAATGGGGTAGGAGCCATGAGAACACACATCTGTATTTATGCCGAGAGAAATTTCCTCATCTTGTCCCTATCAGCCACGGTCAGACTTCTGGAAGAGTGAGAAGAAGTGACCAATGGGGGCTTGGAGTGCTGGCTAGAATTATGGTATGGGGACTGATCCCTAGATGGCACTGGATCTACGGAAGGGAGAGTACATTGTTCTTGGCAAGGACTTTGGATCCAAGAAGCTAGACTCTGAGGAAGCTTTTTTTAGAATCTCAAGCCAGCTGGATCAGGGCAGTCTTTGGATCCAATTTACAGTGCTGCTTACAGGGTGGTACTGTGGTAGGATCTGACGAATATGTTGAAGAACGAGAAGGTGCCAAAGAGTTTTGCATAGGCTCCTTATGTTTAGATTTGGGGGTTGAGCTCCAGAAATATCCTCTGAGAATGACAATGGTAGTAGACCTTTTCCTATTAGCTTGTTCTTTCTATCTGCAATTGTTCTGGGAATAAAAGCCTTACAGATAGTGCAATCAATTTTAAGATGGTCTGATATAAACAATACACATGTAAAGCATGTCCATCTGACAAGGGCAATGTGTGCCCACAGTTCTGGAACTTCTTAAAGCCAGATGAGCTCTTTCACCTTTTTCAGCCATAACTCCAAAAAAACAAGATTAAAAAAAAAAATATATATATATATATATATATATATATATATATATATATACATACACAGTAACAGGAAAAAGTTAACAAAAGAAAATATTATACAAACAGTGGTAACTATAGATTATGCTAAATGTGGAAAGCGATAGAAAAGAAGGATGAAAGGGAGGGAGACCTACCACCAAGGGTAAGTAGAATTACACTAAAAAACCTGGGTAAAAAATGGGGAGGTAAAAGGATAAAGGCAGTGAATGAATCACAGAAATAAGTAATATAAAGAATTATAGCAATAGAAAAATATGAAAATATATTCAAAACCTATCTTCCACTCAAAAAACACTTCAGCATTAATGGTGCCCATGTCTAAATTGAAAAGCAGCAAACGAGATCTGGGATATGTTAGGAGTTGGTGTGTTATGGGTAAGTGAGTTTTTTTGTAGCTATGAGCTAAAGTAATGACCAAGTTGCATCCAATGGTTGGGTCCAGACCCAACAGTCAAGGAATGAATGAAAATTAACAACATTAGCTAAAGATATTTAATATGGTGGACTACTTATGCAAAGGAGAAAGCAAAATTAATCAGTACAAAAAGAAAAGCACCAACGATATTTGAAGAGAAATATAGGCAAAGGCATCCAGATATGGAAAATTTTGCATACAAAAAATAAGAAAACAAAAAGGCATCATCCCACATTCACAGAAAAAAGAGTGCCTACAAATGTATAAGCTACACCCTGCACTGATCAATTACATTATAGCAACCATGAAACAGTGACAAACCACTTTGCAGTTAAGCCATGATAAAGGACAAATTGTTATTCTAGGGATAACATTTCAAAGGGGGATATTCCAGGGTGACTCTGACATCCCTGTACTGGCCCAGTAATCAAGGCACCTCTATCCTCACCACTGGCAGTAGTGAGGGATGCACACAATGGAAGGATGACAAGTACACACACACACACACACAATAAAGTACAATTTCCCTTAAGAGCACACAGAGATCACAGTCAGTCTGGGGCTGGTTTCTCCCTCTTTCTCCAGATCCCCAATAAGATACCCAAATGGCACAGCTATAGAGTTGAGTACATAACCAGGGTTCCAAGGCAAGTCCTCCCAGTACTCTCTCTGTCCAACCAGTGCTTCATGGTTGTGCCCAAGTAGCTGACACACACACGCACTTTGAGATTTGATTTATACACACACACCTGGGAAAGGCTGACACAGGTTTACTAGCTATGCCCCCTTCTGCCCAGACCATAAGGTAGTTATCACTTCCATCGGAACCCCTTATCAGCTACTTTAAGGCCCCTCCCAAAGGGTGACCAATCCTACTGTGTAATGTTACTATTATCCAAATGGTAAGTCTGACAAAGAGCAAGGCTATTCAGGAGTGGCCTGTACAGTGTCACCAAATACATATGCAAGTACTTTGAGCTTAAATATGTCTCACAAATATCAGCCACAAAGATAGGTTTAAATATATTTAATAATAAAAGAACAAGACCATACTCAAACAACACAGTATCTACAGAGTTCAGAATCACAGGAAATATTTTAAAACAACATTGCAGAACAGTCTGAAATAAATACAGAAAACATCTAAACTAATCTTTACTATATTCCTACCTATATCTAAAAGATACTATGCCATAAATAACTTACTTACAGACAACATCTAGGCAGAAGTTTTGAATGGATGTTTCTAGGTCCAAGATAAGATGCAAAATTCACACAGTCTCTCTCTCAGAGAGTTCTTAAATTACTATCAAACATTACTACTGGGTCAGCTTAGATGACATCACTCTTTGTCACCTGCCTTCAGTTACCAGGCTAACAGATACTAACAGAATTTTAACATCTCTTTGTGAGAAGTATATATCTCTCAGCAGTGCAGCTGCTAGGAAGTCATAGAGCAATAAAACACTTTACATTTTAAACATAGTAAATACTCGCCAAGACAATAGAAACAACTTCTAGCTCTAGACATCCTGTCTTGCTGCAATGAAACTAACTTTTATAGCACATCATAAAGCACTTAATTTCACCTTATTTTCTTGAAGTTCTGTAAGTTAATCTTATATGTTCCAGCAGGGCGTGCTGTGGTTACATTCTTGAAGGTCAGTACGTAACATACTGTTCTGTATAAATAATATCAATATTCACAAATGACCTAGAATTATTTACCAAATTTCAGATAGCTGGGCTGGCAGTGTCACAGTCACCACTGTTATTTTGCCTTGCCTTTAACCCATTAAGCTGTCTCCTTAGATTAGGTCATAGCTACAATTTGGCTCCCAGAAAACAAGGTGTAAAGACTTCATTTTGTGGATGATTTAAGCCTATGTAGTTTGTCAGATGAAGAACTAAAAACATCACTACAAGTAGTCAAAACTTTCTCAGATGATATAAGAATGTTATTTGGTTTTGGCAAATGTGCAAAAGCATCGTTTAAAGCAGGAAAGCTGCAGCACCTAGAAAATATAGGTCTGGGACAGTAATGTGATAGAAAATAACTTGAGCAAGAGGGAGTGTACAAATATGTGTGAATTGATGAGGGATCAACAATTAAATATGAGCAAATGTGAATAAACTTAGTAAGGAATATTTCAGAAGACTAAAATTAGCATTAAAACAGCTTTGACACCTAGGAGCAAAGTCCAAGCAGTAAACCAATTTGCTCTTCCTGTCCTAACTTACAGTTTTGGAGTGACTGACTGCTCCCAAAAGGTATTGGATCAGTTGGACAAGAAAACAAGAAAAATGCTTTATGCTTATTAAATTGTTTATAAAAATCAGTATATACCAATATAATATATTCCCCATTCTGAAAGCGGTATGGGCCTCCTCAAAATTGATTACATGTATAAATTTGCAATTGTAGGACTACATTTATATCTGCTGACTTCACTAGATACAAACATAGTGAAAGTTTTAAAACATAAGGAAAATAAGTCTAAGATGACTTCTGCTTAGTTTAGCAGAAGCATATTGGTGTCAAGTGGGAATGAAAATCAAACTAGACAAAAAAATCAGGCAGCAACTGAATGTGGCAAAAAAAAATGAAAGAGTGAACTGCCACCTCATCTGTGTGCCCTCTTCAACCACAGCCTCATCTCAGGCTTTGTCCCTACTGAATGGCACACTGGTACAGTCATCCCTCTCCATAAAGGAGGAGCGATTACGACCCTGGGAACTATCGCTCCAGTAGCCTGACAAGTCTGATATGTAAAGCTATGAGATGCATCATCATGGACCTAATAAACAAGGATATAGGGAATCTCCAAACTCTGGATACCACACAGTTTGGTTTTGTGAAGGGTGGAGCATGTCTGCTCAACATGGTCGACTTCTTTGAGTCAGTCACCAGAGATGTGGATGAAGCAAGGTGGTTCATACAGCCTACCTTAATCTGGTCAAGGCCTTCGATACCATTCCCCACTCAGGAATCATAGAAAAACTCAATAAGCTAGGCATCAACCCCTATATCACTAGGTGGGTTGCAAACTGGCTCACAGATAGAACCCTGTGAAAGTAGCTGACTCCAAGTCAGACTGCCGACCAGTTACGAGTGGAGTCTCACAGGGTTGGGTTCTGGGTCCTCTCCTGTTTGGTATCTACTTCTCTGAAGTCCAGGCCAACATGAAGAGACTCTGGCTGACAAAGTTTGCAGATGATTGCAAGTTGGGAGCTATTATTAACTCCCCAAGTGATGTTGACATCCTACAGGAAGGCCTCACTGAGACCAACAACTGGTGTCAGAACTATGACCTTAAGCTCAATGCCAAAAAATGTGTCATCATCCCCTTTGGGAAAAACCCAGTTCCCATGAATTACCACATTGATGGTAATCCACTGAACACAGAAGGCTTTATAAGAGATCTGGGAACACAGGTTGACAGCAACCTCTCTTTTGACCACCACATTGCCACTGTGGTCAGAATGTCCTATGTGGCACATCTCATTACTAAGGGTTTTGCATCCAGGAAGAAAGAGGTCATTGTCTCCTTCTACTCTTCCTTCTTTAGGCCAATCATAGAGTACAATGCCCCATTTGGCATGTACCTCACTAGACACCTGAAACAACTAGAGAGGCCACACAAGTACCTCACAAAGAGGATCCTAGGCCTTAAACACTTGTCCTATATGGACAGACAAAAAAACTCCAACTATTCTCTGTCTCATATCGCCTACTTAGAGGTGATCTCTGCTTGACTTACAAAGCCATGTCTGACCCAGTTCTGTTAGAAATGCTACATCTAAAGAAATCCCAATCCCTCCCCACCACACAGTCCAGAGACCTCTAACTCATTACCACAATCAACAGAACATGCTGGAGTGACAGGTTCAACCCAGAGACTGCCCATGCTATGAAATAGAATTCCCATACATGTCAAACAGAGCACCTCACTGTCCCTCTTCAAGAGAAATCTTGATGAGTGGATGGGAAATAGAAAATTCATGCTGGGGATCACTCCAGTGGCTCTACTCGACAGAGACGCTGAGAACTAAGGTCGGATGGCACAATGCCAAGGTAATCCTATGGGCTAGGCTTGTAAAGGCTCCAGGGCCATTATCCTAGTACACACACCTATGAACCTATAAGGTGATGGAGCAGATGAGAAGGCAAGAAATGTGGAAAATGCATAAATATAGTTGCAAGTACAGAAATCTCTTGGAACAACTTCATGTCAATAAGGACCGCACACAGGAATGGTTAAGGAGAGGTGAATTTAAACCAAAAGATGAGGGGTTAATCTTGGCAGCCCAAGATAGTGGACTATGCACATGTTGGTTCACAAAGTCCATTGAATATATGGCAGAAACAGACCAATAAATGAAGGTTCTGTAAAACAGAATTGGAAACAGTCATAGAGTGTGATACACTAATGTCAGAAGGCCTGTATACTGAATTGCATGTGTCAATATTGTTACACTGGGGATTGTGCAAATATTTCAATATTGAAGTAGCTGAGAAGCATTGGAAACATGAGCCACAATGCATTATAGAGAATGATGAAGTCTGTATCACATGGGATCACCCATTACCAACAGTTCATAAAGCAGATGTGAGAAAAAACAGATATAGTAGTCTATAAAAAGAAGACAGTAGTGTTGATCATTGAAATCACTACACTGAGTGACTATAGTGTCTTGCATACAGAGAGACTCAAAGTCATAAAATACCAGAATATGCATGCAGAATTACTCTGTTTGAATTATAGGAGGATTCATTTCTGAGCACATTGCAGGATCTGCTAAGAGTATTTTTTTGCTAATGTCAAAGAATGAAACAATACTAATTTCTTGAACTTTAATTATACCCTGACTTTGGAATGGGGTCTATTCCCATCATGGTATTAGAAATCTAAAAGACCTGAAGAAATTAAACCATGATCTACCAAGCAGTCTTCCCATCAATGTCCTTTTTTGAATGTGTCATTCGAATATCAACTATATGCCCATCCCTTGTTGTGTTTATTTATATTTTATCATAGGTAGGTACTAGGCTATCTGCCCAAAGGCATTTATAAACCTAGCCAGAATGTGTTGGCTTTCGCCACCCCCTTAGATTAGTTCCCTGTGCCTCTGTCCAGCAGAGCCACTGAAGTGATCCCCGAGGTAAACTTTCTGTTTCCCATCCACTCGTCAAGATTTCTTTTGAAGAGTGTTAGCGAGGACCTCTGCCTGATGTAGGTTGGGATCTTGTTCCAAAGCATGGGAAGTCTCTGGGACAGGAATCTATCCCTCCAGCATGTCCTATTTATTGTTGTGGTGAGGTTTGGATCCCTAGAGCGTGTGACTTACGGGGTTAAGGTTTTCTTTAGGTGGAGCATGTCCATCAATTCTGGGTTGAACATGGCCTTGTATGTCAGGCAGAGATCACCTCTGAGTAGGCGGTTTGCAACTGAGTACAGCTGTAATTTCTTCAGTCGATCTGCATAGGGCATCTGTTTGAGGCCAGTGATCCTCTTAGTGAGGTACTTCTGTGGTCTTTCCATCTGTTGCAGGTCACTCCTCTGTAACTCAGTCCACATACCTAGCATACATCTGTTTTTTTATTTTTCAGGAGTCATACATATTTATTTATTGTTTTTATTTACTCTTTGTTGATTTGGTTGGTCTCACTAGGCCAGTTTTCTCTTTACAGGAGAGACCTGAGGTATTCATACAAGCCACAGCATATTTGGCAAGGTCACTTGGAGAGCTTTCCCAACTCTTTTTTTTAATAAGTGCTGTGGGATCTTTTATGTTCACCTGACTGTCATAGATTCAGGCAGATACTACCTTGGTTTAACATATTATCCAAAGGACAGTACATTCAGGAGTGCAGCACCCCACCCCTCTTATGCTATACTACAATATCAATATTGGAAAAAATTAAGCCAAAGACATGCTGTGAGAAGAGAACCCACAACCTTCTGATCTTCCAGCACCAAAGGTGAGCGTGCTTCCTGTTGAACCACTGACACTGTACATTTGTATTTATTTACACTTTAAATATATTATCACCCACCTCCTTATTACACCCTCATTCTTATAACTTTAATCTCCTAAATAAGAATATCTGCCCTTTTCACTTTCTTGAATGCCTTAATTGTAAGGCATAGCCATGCATGTGTTTTTCTGATTCAAAGATTTAGCTACCAAATTAACTGGACCACTTTCTTGGATCACAATGACCTCAGTCAAGTATTAACAATTTTACTTGGACTTTGGCAAGTCCTTCTGGTAAGTACTTCACAGATGGCACAGTAAGGAGCTGGCGTGTCTCATAGTTTGACATCAAGCTGTCCATTTAAGCTGACAGAGTGGGAAATGTTGCAAAATGGTGCTCATGCTATTGATTTTCAATATTTAGTCTTTGTTGACTATGCAGTTATTAATAAATAGCATCCATATTTTGTAGGAAGCATGCTATGTGAAAAAAAAAAAAAACACAAGGGAAAGGATACATCACCTAGAGAAAGCAATGGAAAGCTGAGAGAGATTTCTAGGTTTTGCAGTGCTATTCTGATGCAAAAATATTTAAAATATAAACCCTCAATACAGCACTTTAGGGAATATAAAGGTATCAGGGAGGTGAAGGAGGAAACTTGAACTACTTCTTCCAGCTGTGGAAAGCAGCTTAATCAGTAAAGTACTGGGATACATTTCCTTTTCATCTGACTTAGTACTGTTCAAAATATTAAACTGCTACATATTCACTAATCAGAAACCTGATGAATTATTGGGTGTGAGCACAGCTGATAATGGTGAAGATCTTCCGCACTCAGTGGTTTTTGACCTTTATCCTGATGTTGTGCAATCTGCAGTATGGGTATATCTGTCAGGAGATGAGACCATTAACTCCCACTACACCCAGGGCCAGCTTTCTTGTTTTTAATGGGTTGTAATTAGTTTGCAGTCAATAGTTTATAAGGAATCCTCAGTATTCAGTTTACATCTGTAATACATTAGTCATATAATATAATAAGTCATATAATAAGTTAAAAACGTTTTATTGAAAAAGCAGTCATTTTATTTTGAATTTTAGTACCTTAATTCAGATGTTGTCATTATTCATTTCATAGATTAATAGATATTTCATGTATTATGACCATTCACTCCTTGTCTGTACCCTCTCTTGTCCTTTCTCTAGGTGGTCTATAGCAGTTAATCTTGGAATAAATTTGTGGCTACCCATACAATCACCTAGGTTATGTTTAAAGGAAGATAGTGAGTTGCACTGTTAAATATGCAGGAGAAGTTTATTCCAGAGGCTTAGGGGGTGCTTGGTTATAAACATATCCCTCCACTTGTTTTATTTATCTGTCATTGAATATGTAGGTCCCTGGTTCTAGTACCGGTGAAGATACTGGACTTGCAGAAATGCAGGCGGTTCAGGGCAACCAAGTCTCTAATTGCACTGTAAATGAGACAGAGATCTCCATTCTAAAGTCTACAAGGCACTGAATAAAGTGACAGAACTTTCAGCCTGTCTCAGTAGCTCTGGGAATTTATGTCTCTGATCTTTTCCATTAAGAACATTTGTGGGTTTTTTCCAATTGTTTGATATGTTTAATAAAATATATCCTTAAGGGGGCATTGTACTCAATAACTGGTCTGATCAATGCTGAGTATAAGGGAGTGATTACCTCTTTAGACCTCAATGGCATGCCTTTGGCAAGTAGCTGCATTATATAAAACAATTTCCTGACTACCACTGTGACATGATAGGCAAATAAAAGGGATTATCAAATCAAATTCCTAATTCCCTGACTACATTTTCATTGTGTAGAGATGTGTTGTCTATATGTTGTGTTGTCACTTCTGTGTCACTGTTAGACAGAGGCACAGTATACTAACCTCGAAAAAGGGCATAGCAAAATTAATTTAAAATGGGTGGCGAAAGCCAAACACACTCTGTCTAGGCTTATAAATGCCCTAGGGCAGATAGCCTAGTATGAACCTAGGAACCTATATAATATGATCCAGAGAGGATTTTCCTACCAAAAGTGGTAATATTACAGTTTTTAGCATTTCGTTTGAGTCTGTTTTCAGTATACCAAGGTTTACTAGGAAGAGTTCATTCTGGAAGGTTTAAATGTCATAGTGTGACTTAATTACAGCTCTCAATTTGCAGTTATCTGCAGACTTTGTTAGTCAGATGTCTTGGCTGCTTGTAGATCTGAGTAAATGCTGAAAATGATAGGTCCCAGCACTGAGCCCTGAGGGGCACTGCTGGCAACTTTCATCATTTCTGATGACACACCTGCAACTTGCCCTGTTTGGATTCTGTCCTTCAGGCAGGTTGCAATCCATTTTACCACATGTGGACAAATTGTTAAAGCATATGGCTTCTGTTTGATATCAGTATGTGGAATGGTGTTGAAGACCTTGGCTTGATCAAGGTACATCTATTGTACTGCATGGTCACCATCCACGACATCCGTAACTCTTACAAATAAGTTTACCCAATTTCGATAGACAGATTCTACTGTTTATAAATCCAAAATGTTGGGTGTAAAGTCTAATCAGTTTTTTGATAGCGTAGTTTATGAGGTCAGTTAAAATAAGTTCCATGACTTTGTAGATGAGGCTTGTAAGGCTAATAGAGCTGTAATTACCTGGGCCATTTGTGAGGTTACCCTTATGGAGGGGCATCACCACTACAGTGTGCCACTCATCTGGGGCAAAACCAGTTGCTATACTTAGGTTAAACAGTTTAAGGAGTATGTCTGCAATAACATATTTAATACTATGAGTTAAGCAGCTAGGCATATTTTCATATCCCATAAAAGAAACATTTTTTTTGTCTTGGTTTTCACTTTCAGTAAATGGACTTTAAAGATAATTGGGGGAGTCATTCTGGGGGATTTTTGTACATATTTCAGGGATTTAGACAGAAGTCTTGGGGTAAAATTTACACTTAATTTGTTTGCCAGGATATTGGCAATGACTATTGGGTCAGAATAGGATGCATCATTATGGTAAGTTCAGAGTAGTATAGGGTACTGTTTCTTAGTTTTCAAACATAACTAAAGAAGGATTTATAATTCCCATTATCTTCAGAGGAATGCCTAAGTTGATGGGCTCCTTTAGTGGACCTTATATCATTCTTCAGCTTTTTGTAATGTTTTTAATATTGTCCTTTATAAAAGGGGTTTTGGATCTACTAAATTATTTGAAGTGTTTCTTTTGCTGTATAGCTGATTTATGCTGGTAGACTCCAAGGTTATTTTGTTTTTGAATTCTCTGATACTTGGTTCTAGTAGGGACTGCTAGCACTATATAGTTTTCTAAATGGGTGGAGAATTCCTTAGTGATGCTTGTTGCTGTGTTAAGGTCAGGGGTGGTGCAATAGTATGTGAGTCTTGATATTTCATCATAGAGTAGGCCGAGGCTGGAACATTTGTATTCCTTAAATTTGGGGTAGATTAATATAGAATCTTTTGGGAGTTTAAAGGAGAAGATTACAACTTTAGGGTCAGACTTCATTGGGGAATGAGATAACAGAGGAAAAGAAAATGAGGCAGCCATGTTAGTATTGTGTAACTATACTAAAGCATTTTACTCATTAATTTGCATAAGAAAATGAGGCAGCCATGTTAGTATTGTGTAACTATACTAAAGCATTTTACTCATTAATTTGCATAAGAAAATGAGGCAGCCATGTTAGTATTGTGTAACTATACTAAAGCATTGTACTCATTAATTTGCATAAGAAACCTGCCTGGGGCAATTCATTCAGGATGATATTTCCCTTTTAATGAGTATATCTGATTAAACTAATCTTTGCTAGGGGAGACAATGCTGCAAACAGTCTTAAAATAGGGGGTGGGGATAGGTGGTTATTAATGCCTCAGCTTACTGTATAAAGAAATGTGGAAAAGACTGTGAAAAGTGTAAAAGATAAAGCTGTATGATCTTGATAAAGCCAGTAAATTAATATTCCCACCCTAGTTAGGTGGATTTTTTTTTTAATCCTTGCTGTTTGAACAGTCAGGAATTGTTCATAAAATATGATAAGAGCTGACAGAAATGGTTTGTTAAATATGAATAGGACTGAGATTGTTATATGTTTTGCTCACTGTAATTAGCATGACACTCTGGCATCTTGTAAACATATTAATGTTTTAAGGGGTTCAGATTAGGTTTTCAAGATATCTAAGCTATTGCTGTTCAATGTACTCAGTGGTGAAAAGTGTGTGTGTGTGTGTGTGTGTGTGTGTGTGTGTGTGTGTGTGTGTGTGTGTGTGTGTGTGTGTGTGTGTGTGTGTATAGTGAGACCCACCTCTTGAGAGGGAGGCAGACAACAATGTTCACTGCATTGTTTTAGAATTCGAATTATCACTGCAAATCCAAATTGATGATACAGGTGCAAAACTGTAATCTGCCTGGTATAATAGAATGAAACTGAAAGAAGACCACACACAAAGACAGATAAATAAGAGGGAATATAAATAGCTGGGATTCAGTTTCTAATATGTTCTTTTCATGTGTTGACTGTAAATGACTAGCAGCACACCACTTCACAAGCATGTGTTGCTCTGCAGAGAGCAGTGGTCAGTAGCCATAGTGACAAGGCACTACACAACACCAGCAGTTTTACCAGTTCATGATGTAGACCAATGTTAATTCCTCATGAATACTGTACTAGAGTATAATTAACCACTTATCATTGCTGTCCTGGATGCTATTTTCAGGATCAAAGTCAAACCAAACCTGGGCTTCCAAGATGGCTGCACTGATCAACAACTTAGCTTCAGCTCTCCCAGTGTGAAAACAGAAACTGAGAAACAACAGCCAGTGATATTGTCAGCCTGAGCAAAATTCAGTTACTTGCTATTAAGTACACTGTCTGGATGTCTGCAAAGAAGAAATGAAGAGAACCTGAAAGAAAATCAACTAGAAGAGGTAAAGAGAAAACATTGACTAGAAAGAATCCTGCAGCTGTTCAGCAAAATAGCAGTTCAAGCTTCAGCTTTGGTGTGGGACATTGCTTCTAGTAATCTAGTGGAAAAAAAATAAGTCAAATGTGCCCAGAGCTGATTAAAGTAAATGAAACTCTGAAGGAGTATATCAACTCAAATAACAAAAGGCTGGAAAAATTGGACAAATTATCACATTAATAACAATGTCTTAAGTATGCAATCAGTCGTGAGGGATTTGGGCACCCAGGTTGATAGCAACCTGACTTTTGACCACCATGTTGCTTCCATTGTAAGGAAAGATTTCTACATGGCCCATCTCATAGGTTCATAGGTAGGTACTAGATAAGCCTAGCCGGAATTGTGTTGGCTTTCACCACCCCCTTAGATTAGTTCCCTGTGCCTCTGTCCAGCAGAGCCATTGAAGTGATCCCTGGGTTTAACTTTCTGTTTCCCATCCACTTGTGAAGGCTTCTCTTGAAGAGTGTTAGTGAGGAGCTCTGCCTAATGTAGATTGGAATCTTGTTCCAGAGCATGGTAAGTCTCTGGGACAGGAATCTATCCCTCCAGCACGTCTTGTTTATTGTTGTGATGAGGTTTAGATCCCTAGAGCATGTGGCTCGAGGAGATATGGTTTTCTTTAGATGGAGCATGTCCATCAGTTCTGGGTTGGACATGACCTTGTATGTCAGGCATAGATCACCTCTGAGTAGACAGTATGCAACCGAGTACAGTTGGAGTTTCTTCAGTTGAGCTGCATAGGGCATCTGTTTGAGGCCAGTGATCCTCTTGGTGAGGTACTTCTGTCGTCTTTCCAGCTGTTGCAGGTGTCTTGTAAGGTACATCCCAAATGGGGCGTTGTACTCTATGATGGGTCTGATGAGTGATGCATAGTGGGGCACAATGACCTCTTTTGATCTGGATGCAAACCCTTTTGTGATTAGGTGGGCCACATAGAAGGATTTTCTAACCACTTTGGCAATGTGATTATCAAATGAGAGATTGCTATCTACTTGGGTCCCCAGATCCCTTGTTATGTCTTCTGTATTTAGGGGGCTACCATGTATGTGGTAGTTTGTGGGTACTTTGTTTTTTCCAAAGGGGATGACTATGCACTTTTTGGCATTTAGCTTGAGGCCATGGTTTTGACACCAGGTATTTGGCTCAGTGAGACCCTTTTGAAGGATGTCTGTGTCAGCCAGAGAGTTATAGCCCCTAGTTTGCAGTCATCTGCGAACTTGGTCAGCCACAGACCTCCTGTGCTTGCCTGTACCTCTGAGAAGTATATGACGAACAGGAGGGTTCCTAGGACTGAGCCCTGGGGAATGCCACTTGTAACTGGTTTAGAGTCAGACCTAGCTCCTGCAACTCTTACCATGTGGGTTCTGTCCATGAGCCAGTTGGCAACCCATCTCGTGATGTAGGGGTTTATGTTCAGGCTGGTGAGCTTGTCTATAATACCAAAAAGGGGAATAGTGTTGAATGCCTTTGTGAGGTCTAGGTAGGCTGTGTGGACCACCTTTCCCTCATCTATAGCCTTGGTAACTGTCTCAAAGAAGTCCACCAGGTTTAAGAGCCATGATATGTCCTTAACAAAGCCAAACTGGGTAGGGTCCAAAGTTTGGAGGTTCCCAATGTCTGTTAATGAGATCCATGATGATGCGCTCCATAGCCTTGCAGACAAAGCTAGTCAGGCTTATAGGGTGATAGTTCCCAGGTTCTGTTGTGGCTCCACCTTTGTGGAGCGGAATAACCATTGCTGTGTGCCACTCTATGGCCACATAGCCTGTGGAGAGGCTGAGTTTGAACAGTGTGTTTAGGTGGGCCTGTGTTAACAGCTGTCTATTTGGCATAAATGTTGCTGTTAGGAGGGTTAAACTTCATTATTTGAAGATGTACATAGTTATGTGTGTTTGTAGTAAGCTAACAGATTGTGGGGGTGTGTCTGGCTTTTATATGAGGGTTTTTATTAAAACAAAACATCTTATAAAATGCAACATAGGTTCCAGTAAAAAAAACGAAGAAATGAGCACACCGGGAATCTGAAGAAGTTCACTTATTGCGTTAGTGGACGAAAGCGGTAATAAAAGTGCACTGATGCTTTCGCTGCTTATTAAACATACTGATGATGCTGCTAGGTTAAACCGGTATGTGGTTGAACATTCTGTTGCTCTGTTTTGCTGCTGTAGCTGCTTATTAAATATATATTTTTGACAATTATACAGTCAGTTTCTGTATTTGACTTTTCATTGGATTTTTGCATTGTCCAATGGATTTATTTTTGAGTGCTGATTTGTTCTTGGAGTTATATATATATATATATATATATATATATATATATATATATATATATATATATGTGTGTGTGTGTGTGTGTGTGTATGCACAAACACAAACCTCTGCAGTTTGAAATGCTCTCCATAGTCTCCCACTGATCATAACTGCTCAAAGAGCTGCCTGATTGCACATAGAGAAGTACCATTGTGGGTAATCTTATAGCATACTACTAAACACTCTCTCTTAGACCTTTAAGTGACTCTCACCTATTCCTGTCCATTTATTAAGGATCTAGTATACTTGGTAGGCACTTCCCTGTCATCTCTATTTCTGGCCTGGTGGATATGGGCATCCTGAGACAGTGTAGTAACTGCCTCATATTCACTGACAACCATTTAATTTAAGAATAGACAAACACAGTGTGTGAGAAATGTAGATATGCAATATCACTGAAGGCAAAGCTCTCACATACACACTCTAAAAATGCAAACCAGGTTGTCAGCGTTACACCCAAAATACTCACTACCAACACTAAGGACAAACACATACACCCACATATGTGAAGGCACTCACATGTAATCTAGTAAAACATCCAAGACCTCCTAAAACATCTTTCAGTGGCCTCACACACATTCAAAAAAGACAGCAACTCACATGACGCATGACTCTAAAAATCATAGCAGCCCAGCTTCCAAGCCCATAAGGTAATACACCACATAGCTAAATGTTCTAGTTATTGGGGATTCCATTGTAAGACATACTGATGTCCCCTTTACCAGGATAAACAAGGAAATGATCACAGTGAGCTGTCTGTCTGGAGCCAGGATCCACCAGATTGCACATGCACTTCGGTCTTTAAACCATAAGTACCAGTATGACACTATCATAATCCATGAGGGTGTACACGACCTAAGACATACCTCACTGGACTATATGAAGAGAAATATGATGGCTCTCCATGAATATGTGTCCCAGGCAGGTATGAATCTAGCCCTGAGTAGCATCCTACCTTCACCAATGATGATGATGTCACAGTACCAGCAAAAAATGATTGACTTCTACAACTGACTTAGTTTCTGGTGTCACAACAATGGGATCCAGTATCTGTCAGCCTGGGGAGATATAATCAACAAATCGTGATGCTTTGCCAGAGGTGGTTTGCACTTGTCACCACTTTGGTTTCCGGATACTGGCAAAAACTTTATGTATCTCCATAATGCCTTTTTTAGGCTGTGTCATATTGATAATCCTGCAACATAACAAAAATCACTCATGACTACCTAAAAGTGCTGCTCCTCAGTGCTAGGAGTTTAAATAAAAAAAAAACTGCACTCCCTGGAAGCACTCCTCAGCCTGTAATGCAGACATATGTGCAGTCATGGAAACATGGTTCAAAACCATGGAAAGCACCCCGGCTATAAAAGGCTATAGTGCCCTTCATACATTTTGATCCCCCTCAGCTATACATTTTGATCCCCCTCAGCTCAGAATAAAACAAAGGGAGGAGGTTTCTCAGTGTTTATAAAGGAGAAGTACACTGCTAGACTGGTGAAACAACATAACTCGCTTAAATGAGTCTGGAAAACCACACCTTAATAGTCAGCATAACACCACATTTATGGGTGACTTCAACTACCCCTCTGTGAAACTTATATGACCCATGACTCACTTGCTTAGAAGTTTTTGGATTTTGTCAATGCAAACACCCTGAATCAACTACTTAGCTCCCCAACTACAGGTACAAATATCCTAGGCCTAATACTTACAAATATGGGGAGATGCTGCTGCCTCCCATGCACTAACTCTTGCCTGATAAGATCTGACCACAAAATGATCGCCTTTAGTATTAAAACTAACCTAGAATCCCCATCAAACTCCAAACCTGTTAAGAACTTTGCTAAGGCCAATTACCTCAAACTAAGTGACAGTTTATAAAACTCCAAACCCAGATGGTACTGAGGCCTTCCCTGTGCTGTACACAAAAGCACTGTACAATCACATTCATAGCTGCATAGAGGAGGTGATACCTGTCCAAGTCAAACCTATGATTATTGGTAAAAATAAATTACCCTGGTGGACCCTTAGTATAAATAGACTATTCAACAAAAGGAAAAAACGTCCACTCCAATGCCAATAAGGAGCAGACAAAACAGTGCAAAAAGACACTTGCCAGTCTAAACAAACAAATTAGAGAGTGGCCAAATCTGCCAAAGCAAACTATGAGGCAAAGATAGCCTCATAAGTGAAAGATAACCATAAGTTTTTTTTTTAATTATGTTCGTAACCTCAGGAGAAATGCTCAGCAATGTGTAGAGTTAATCATAAATGGCAACACTTACACCCAGCCTAAAACTATAGCAAACCTGCTGGCCAACAAGTTCAGTTCAACCCCCCCCCCATCACCTCGTGCCACACCCAAAGAAATACCCACAACCATCCGCCTACTGGTCATTATGAGGAAAGAGGTCCTCATTGTACTTACTAAAGCCAAAAACACAGCCTTCATGGGTCCTGACAACATTCCAGGATGCTTCTTAAATAGCTTAAAACAGAATCAATCAGGGCAACTAAAAAACATCTTTAACCACAGCCTCCATATGGGCTTCCTCCCAGATGAATGGGGGACTACAACAGTCATCTCTTTGCACAAGGAGACCCATTAACTGACCCAGGGAACTACAGACCCATAAGCTTGACTAGTCTTATCTGCAATGCCATGGATAGAATTATCATGGACCTGATCAATAATAACATAGGAAATATCCAAACACCGGACCAGACCCAATTTGGCTTTGTTAAAGGGAGTTCTTGCCTTTTCATTCTGGTGGACTTCTTCAAGAAAGTCAGCAGGACCATGGAGGATGGTAAAATGGCACACATTGCTTATCTAGACTTGACCAAAACTTTTGAAACAATCCCCAACTTGGGGATCATAGATAAATGTATGGAGTTAGGCATAAACCCCTACACTGTCAAATGGATAGCAAACTGGCTCACTGACAGGACACGTGCTGTTTGGATAGGTGAATGTTCTTCCAGTAAGAAACCTGTTACTAGTGGTGTCCAACAGGGCTCAGTGTTGGGACCCCTCCTGTTTGATATATACTACTCTGAAGTGAAGGCCAGTGTTGGGGCCCTCTGGCTCACCAAGCTCACCGATCACTGTAAGGTGAGAGCAATCACTGAATCCCCAAACAATGATGACATCTTACAAACAGGCCTGACAAATGACAAACAACTGGTACCAAAACCTTGGTCTGAGACTAAATGCTAAAAATGTGTAATCATACCCTTCAGTAGATCTACTATACCCGCAAATTATAATATTTATAGCACACCCCTACAAGTAGAGCCAGTGGTGAGGGACCTAAGAACACAGATAGTAACTTTGACCATCAGGTAGCTACAGCAGTGAGGAAATCCTTCTGTGTGGCTCAAATTATAAGTGAAGGCATGTCATCAAGTTCAAAGGAAGTCATAGTGCCATTGTTTGTGACCCTTATCAGGCCCATAACTGAGTACAGTGCTCACTTCTGCATATACCTAACTAGGCACTTAAACCAACTGGAGCATCCCCAGAGGTTTCTCACAAAAAAAAAAATACAAAGCATAGGACACGTCTTATGCAGACTTTCTAAATGCCCTACCCATTACTCCATCTCATATTGTTTATTGAGAGGTCACT
>NC_056737.1:706872936-707055436 GCF_019279795.1 Protopterus annectens
CTTTCTGCTTACATTTTATTGTATATCTTATCATTCACTGTTGTTTTGAGTGCAGAATATAAAGATGACAAAAATCTGTTCTTTAATGCATCCATCAAAGGGTTGTACTCTCCTAACAACCCATTCACATTAGTATGAGTGTAATCAGGATGGAGTTGGATGTGAAAACTGTAGAGTTAAAGGGACAATGACCATCTTGTAAGCTTCGGGAGTAGTCCTTTTGTTGGTGTAACCAATGCAAATGAGCATGGTTAATGACTAAAATAAAGTGTTTTCTTAACTCATTCAAGCTTAAAATACCTTTTTTTGTATATTTCCATGTCACACGTGTAGCTCTTTATAGTGTTCAGCCTTTTTTGGTCTAGCTTCTTTAACTAAGCAGCTTACCAGCAGTATTAGAAATTGCAAGGAGTTATTATCAAAATGGAACGATGATTGTTAATCTAGAATATGCTGCATTAGAGAAATTAATCACTAGTTGTCATTTATTATTTGCATTTTTATATTTGTGTTCATATTTTCATAACTAAGAGCCCTACATGTTATTGAAAGGTATGGTAAGATTTACCATGGTGGGAGATAGGGAAATTTATTGTCAGTGTCCATTTATATCACACTATACCTGGTTGTTAGTAATTATGAAAATAAACAATATCTCCATACATATTTAACACTTCAACAACAGGTGACTTACAAACTGTTTCATGACATCAGGTGAAACCTTAAATACTGTTGAATAAAACTATCTTTGTTTGCACTGACAGTTACACATCTTAAGAGATATTCAGTGTTATTTATATAATTATACAATCAAGCATATGTTTCATATTTCTGTAAATATCTCAATAAACATATACTCATAGAAGAATTTATTATGTGAAAGCTTATGTCTGGTTAACAAAAATGTTCTAACTATCTATGTCTAGAGTGTACAGTTTTCAAGGTATGAGAATTTGTTTCTGAAAGTTAAGCAAAAATATACTTTGGTGTTTGTGTGCAGTTTAATATATTATATTACAGTATTTATGGAAGGACTATGAAAGCAATGACTAATATCACTGTAAAGAATAATTCTTACTAATAACATTGCTATTGTGCAGTTTTAATAGGCTTTACTCTTCACAAAATATTTACATTTATCTGTATTGTGCTTTTTAAGTTTATTTTTCAGAAAATATTCTGGAATGCAAGTTGTGTGTAGGCTGCTAGAGGTGTGAAATTCCGCACCATACAGGTGTTAATGATGTAGGGGGATTTGTGAACTTTTACTGTCTTTGGATAATTCTGGAAAGGGATACTCTAGACAGCTGTAAGTGTAGACAGAACAAGTTTGCAAGGCCTTTAGGACAACTGGAACTCTTTAGGAAGCCCGTTGTTCTGAGACTGAAGGGAGTTACCTACCTGTTCATTTGAGTGACGTTGACTTGTTAGGTACTGAACTACTTTGGAAACCAATGTAAGAGTTGGATAAACTGTTGAACTATGCTCTGAACATGCTATACAAACTGACAACATTGCCTACCTGTTCATTTGAGTGACGTTGACTTGTTAGGTACTGAACTACTTTGGAAACCAATGTAAGAGTTGGATAAACTGTTGAACTATGCTCTGAACATGCTATACAAACTGACAACATTGCCATGAACTTGTAGCTGTGTCAAAGTATTCACAGATGAAGTTGACTGATTTTATTTTCTGTTTCTTTGAAGCTGCATAAAAAGCATTATGTTCATTATCCTTGTAAATAAACCTGCATTTATCAAATGCGAAGCTGCGTCCTGTTACTCTTTTTGTTACTACAAGCTTAATCAAAATGATACACTGATAGTTTTTAGTAGACAAGCAGGCATAAGTGATACAGATTTTCTATAAATTGTGACTTTACATGCCACCCACAAGTCAAGTTACTCTGTCTGAATTATTTCTGTCCTAGTCATAAACTGGGATGCAGGAGTGTGAGAGTGAATACTAGAATGCCAAGCTAACAATCTTAGTGTCATTTAGTTAATAACTCCTTGCCCTTTATAATACTGCCTATTATTAGCTGGTAAGTCTCTTAGTTAAAGAAGCTAGACCCCAAAAAGTTCTTATCACCATTAGGCAGTATGGGTGTGAACAGAAAGTATAGAAAAAGGGATTTTAGGCTTGAATGGACTACCTTACTGATAGAAATGAATTTATACTGCCGGAAGCAGCTTATTCCCCTATTAGTGAAGATGGCTATCTGTGTCATCTGTCCTGGCTGCCTGAAAAGTCCATACTTTCCTTGTATTAAATAACCTCTGGTATATGACACTTCATCATATAGGTATATGCAGCTGGCTCCAAATACACACTAGATTATTTGTGCCTCTCTCTCTCTCTTTATACATGCAGACACACACACACACACACACATATATATATATATATATATATATATATATATATATATATATATATATATATATATATATATATAGTGATACACACACACACACACACACACACACACACACACACACACACACGCACACACACACACATATACACACATCTTAACAGGGCTAGATAAAACGGTTTCATGATTACTGCTGCTATGTGGTGGTCAAAGGATAAGGTACTGAGATCTCTGGTGACTTATCAGTTTTGAGTGGGGTGTTATCTATACTATGACCTGCTGCTGAGATTTATAGAAGGTGACTGCTGTACTTCTTTGCATTTATTTTAAGCCTATTTCTAAAGCACCAGTAATTGTTACATCTTTGCTGTAGCAACACATTACTGAATGCTATGCAAATGACAACATGCAAAAACTATTAACTTAATTTTATCTCTGCTCATTTTACAAATACACACATACACAGACCCCACACACCAAAAAAAAATGCATGTACTAGTGCGTGCGCACACACACACACACACACACACACACACACACACACACACACACACACACACACACACACACACACACACAAAACTGCATGTCAGTGTTAGCTGTATATCTACCTGCATGCTTCATCTTTGAAGAAAGGGATCCACGAGTCTTGTCTGATAATTGCACACCAGAAGCAAATTACTGTAATCTTAATTTGAAAACAGATGTGCTTCCTCTTATAATAGTTACATTATATTCTGTGACTAGCATTTAAATACCTCTTAATAATATTTTAACTTCAGTATATTTTAGTGTTATCTTAAAGTATGTGGTATATTGATGGTTCTGTGTTTCCTAGCTGACGTGTGTTTTGCTTTATTTTTTTTTTTTTGAAAAGCAACCTGTCTGACAAACACTTCTCAGAAACAGATAGACCTGTTATACTCTGCCAGTTTAATCCACTAACACAAAGACCTTAAATTCACCCAGAGGTAATCAAACACTGACCTGTAAAACATTTCCACGACCACCAAAGTAAGACACCAATGAAGTGAATATGAGTAAGTGGGTTGTGGGTTTCAGCTGACAGTTGGCCACATTCAATACAGGAGCATTGTACCATAAGATGGTTCATCTTATCAACTATATCTGAGCCTTCATTTAAGGATGAACTGAACTCTCCCCAAAATTTGTCTGCTGAATAATCAAAAGTTGATCCAAACCATTTTGATCAAGCCTACATGAATCACTTTACTGTTGGCTGTTACAAATGTTCCCAGCATGATCTAGTCAATACTCTGTCCCACATTTTCAGATATTTCTTGGACAGCTGCAGAGGATATGCAACTCTGAACTAAAGTACAACTTTGGAGCCATCACAAAATCAGCTTTTAAACATGAACTGAAATTCTGCTTTACGTTGTTAATGAGATGAAATCATACAAAGTTTGTGAAAATAGATATTAGAATATCTTTGTGAAAATGGAAGTTCTGTATCTGTTCTTACCAAGACAACTAGATTATATGAACATCAACATGCATACATACATATGTGCACTCTGTAGACAGGCAAACACAGCCACTCATTAACAAATAAGTACACAACTTCTAAAAGGGAATGAAGTCTCCCACTCTCTCCCATCACGGGTTATGCCAACAACAGCCCCTTAACATTAGTATTCTTACTCTAAGATTTCCATTTCCATAGAAGAAAGGACAGAGTGACTCTTGAGGTTTTCCTAAGAAATACCATATACAATGCCAGTCATATCACACAATCCAAATTTGCAGCGTGATTTCTGTAAGAGTGAACTTAGGTCCATCTTTGCAGCATACGTGCATTTAATTTTATATGTATATATGTATTTTATATATATATATATATATATATATATATATATATATGTGTGTGTGTGTGTTTGTATATATATATATATATATATATATATATATATATATATATATTTATCTATATATTATATATATCATTCCCCTTCATATGATCGAATTTCTCTAAAATCGAAAAGTCAAAAACTCAAAACCAGAATCTCTAATTTAGAGAAACTTGAACATATGAAAGGGACAAAAAAAAAATTAACACCTTTCAAATGTTTTTGCAGGGGGCTTTGCCCCCATGCACCCCCGACACACCCCCTATTTAAATATGCCTACTCCGAGACCGTACTACAGTGAAGGAAAGGGAAATCTCCCATTCCACACTATACGCGTAAGCGCAAAACAGAAAATTTTCCATTCCTCCGCTATAGTGCGGTCACGGAACATTCACATTTAAACTGCTAGGGTACAGGGGGACCTGGCCCCCTGCAATAAGTTAAGTTAACTTTTTATTTTATTAAACCTATGGCTCCCATTCACAATTTTTGAGTGAATGGGAGTTCGAGATTCTGGTCTCAAGATTATGAATTTTGAGCTTCCATGCATTCGATCTTGTGAAGGGGAACTCTCTCTCTCTCTCTATATATATATATATATATATATATATATATATATATATATATATATAAATTATGTATTATATATGTATATGTAGCACCATATGAAACCTTCTGTCACTTGAAAAACTTTTCCACAGCAAGGACTAATTGAGGACTGGCAAGATTTAAAACCCTGGCATACAGCCAAGAGCTCATTTACCTGCAGAAAAAAAAGATCTAAACTGTTTGAAATTTACAATGTTATTAATCTGTTCTGGAATTTGCAAAGACACAATAAGTAGTCTATAATTCTAATGACACTCCCTTAATATTTTTGGTGTATCTGTTCTAAATAAATTCTCATGAGTTTAACAGATAAGTTTCAAATGCATTGAACTTTCTTTTTTCTGATATGTGATATTTCAGTTGTTTATAAAATTCACCTTAAGGCCACATAAAGTGAATATCATAAGCACTGAGGACTGACATTTAGGGCAAAAAGTTAATAAATTGTAAAGGTACGAAGGCTATATAACTACCTTTTACTATCCAGTTTGCAGACTTGCAGTTTGGTGATGTGGACAGGTTATAAAAAGTCATATTTCATGTTAGAGATGATGTTTTTCAACCAAGATGGCAAGGTGTGGGATTTAGCTTTCTTTGAAATGAAGTGATATTGGAGTTAAGTCTGGGGGCTTTGTAACCGTCACGTTTGTTTGCTAATGCCTGGTTTTCAGTCCTGTGGGTGTTGTCAAATGTGTGCTAGCAAATAAATTCTAACTGGATAGTCATATAATCAGTTATGGAAACTTTGTATTGTTTGCCATTTCTTCACAGACCTTCACAAATATGATAGCTTTTTACTCTGTTGATTAGAGGCATTTAATAAACAATGATTTTGGATTTACTTTATCAAATCACCTACTGGCCAGGAGTTGAAAAAGGTAAGCATTTGTTCAAAATGTAGGTCATTAAGGAGAATTCATGGACATTTTTAATCTAAATATTAACAGGCAAGGTAAAGCCACTGATTAGCATAATTATTTCTTCACTGCATTCTGGAATGCTAATAAATGCATTTCTTCACTGAAACACACTTTGAAATTAGAACTACCTGTTTCCTTTCTGCACAGGGTACATGTTCTAAATTAACATTTGCTTCATTTTTTTCTTTTTAAAGTAGAACTGTGTGTCTTCCACAAGTATCTGACAGATAACATTGTGTGACTTGGTTAAGTCACAAATTTGGCATGTTATATTTGTCCAGTAACCATTTATGGAATGTGATTAGTCAGCCTAAGCTATGTTCAGGAAGAACTTGGCCAGCAAGTACTTGTATTTGGTCTATTTTCAAAACGTACAAAGTTCATTAAACAGATGTTAACTAAGACATTTTAGCTATAACCTTGGCCAAAACAGCAAACAGTTATTTCAGTTTATAAAGACAGGCAAATTCAGTCCTTGCTTGTAAATTAGGTAGATGGTGTTAAATACATTTCTAATATCATTAAATATATTTGGGATATCCTAAACTGCTAAGCTCATTTAATTAAATATGTTTGGGCTATCTCACTTTCTAATTCTAATCAATCACCCTCTTAATTAAAGCCACTAAACTAATTCTAATATCCATTCCATTTTGCCCTAATTTCTTATTTTTTTTTCCCTAATACCCATTTTACCATAAAGCTTCTATTCTAAAAATCCAATCTTCCGGTACTCCTTTCCTTTATTTATTAATCTCTAGCCCCTAATATCATCTCTACAAACTAACCAACTTCTCTCTTTTCTTTCATTCCCCTTTGTAGTTTTATCTTACAAATCTTTATTATCTATCCTTCCAGCATTATAAAACTGATTGCTAATGTTCTCTGTTTTGTGTTCTTATTAATTCATTTACCAATTTATACCTCATTGGATTCATGATTCATAAATTTAAACTTTGTGTTATCATTATAACTTATGTCTGATGTTTTGCATACCACTTTCTCCCCAGGCATACATTGAAAATGGGTACTTGTGGCCCAGGCAGATCTTCCAGTTAAACAAATGTCAATAAATAAGTAAATAAATGTGAAACTGCTAATCCAATTTGGTTAAATATGTTTGTGCCCTCCAAAAGTATGTAAAACTGCTAAGCTTATATCATTAAAATGTTTGGGCTATCCAAAATTTTGCAACACTCCTAAGCATAAAACTGCCACATCAGTTAATAAGGAAATCCAGACTAAAATGTATTTTATGTTTAGTAATAATAATAATTAATTATGATAATTATAGTGATAATAATACAAAAACATAAGACATACCCCACCATGGATCTTTGCAGTGGTAGAGGCTCTCTATCTTCAAACGTGCTTGCCATCTTTCTCAGTGAAAGGAGATATGTAGTTTGCATCCATACAACTACTGGTGGTATTAGGCATTGGCTATAATGCCAAAGCATCCTCCATAGGCACCTCACTGTATCTTAATTCTTTGTATTGACCCTTTTTCTATATATTTAAAGTACTGGACTGTTCTGGGGTGCTGGGGTCTCTTATGTCCTCTTAGAGTTTAAATTAGTTCTTTCCCAGGAATGACTGATGGCAGAAACAGTTACTATTCTGCTTTCGAATATGCAAGGGGCTAGTATTTAAGTCGTTTATTGAACTAATATTACAGTATTACTTCAGTCTCGGCCAAGCTATATTTTATAACCAGCTTCTACCTCTTTGTGAATCCTTAATGCTGCCCCAGTAGGTGGGTCAAATACTATGATCATACAAACATTTCAGAGTAAGTTTTCCCATCCTGTTGGAAGAGAAACAACTATTTCAAATTTGACTATGATATTCAGTGATTATTTATATGATGCTAAGTATACCTATAAATATGCTTATTTTGATGATGTAAGGAGACAGAGCTTATGGTTAAGCAAACCTTAGGGTTGTTAAATATAATGCAGCAGGTCACCTCAGTCCCACAGTGGAGGCTCTATGCTTAAAATGCTTTCATCAGCTGTTTCCTGCCCCAGAATTTCTGGCTTGCTGGTGCCCAGAGTTAATCCCTGTATGTTGGAGATGCCAAAGTGGCAGGCAGTTGGGTACCTTTAAACATATAGTTTGGAACTGAAGTGTGTTCTGGAGTTTCTGAGATGATTTTTGGGTTAGATTGGATCAAGTATTTCCAATGTTAGTTGAAGACAGAAAGGATATTATCATACATGGCATAACCAAGGAAGGGCTTACCACTCCTATGGTCATACAGATAATCCTCTTAGCAGTGAAAAAGTCTATCACAAAGCTATGTAAAAATCCTAAATGCCTACCCATAGCTGATTGGTAGCAGACTGTAGCAAATATTTATAAAATGTAATGTGCAGTAGCTAAGAGAAAAAGGTGAGAGGAAAGATTCAACAGAAAGTGGTCTCCTTACACTAATGTAGTTGTAAGCAGTGAAAAGCAAGGCTCCCAAGTCAAAGAAAGAACTGCTCCCACTAAACCTTAACGCAAAGATTTTATTTTCATATACAAACAGCGTTTTCGCTACACTCAATAGGTAGCTTCATCAGAGGTAAAAAGAAGCGCAAATACAGCGCTTGTTAAATACAACGCCCACTTGCAATTAAGGCACTGCCTCCACATATTTTTTACATAATCAATTACTACTTAAAGTAACAAGTCTAAAGACAGTATAATGGCAAGTGGACACAGTAAAAATACACAAGGTCCCTTGTAAACATTACATAATAGTCAAAAAGACAAGTGGACCTGTGTAAAACATCAACGATCACATATAATGGATATTAAATTTTAAGACAATTGTTCAAATACAAATAAAAGAATTTTTTTGAACAACTTCTATTTATTATTAAATACTTCAAATTCAATTCATTTAAGTAAAAAACATTCAAAATAAAGATGGAAGTAAAAAATATATCAACTAATAAAAAGCAAAAGTAACATCCTAGTAAAAAACCTATTAAATTCATATAAACCTAAACTTATAACCAGTGAATAAAATGGCTTATAACAAGCCAACAGACACCATAATATTTCCCTAAACTAAAACATCACTCATAAAACTGGGCACAAGAATGCCCTGTTTCATATGGTCAACCCAAAATGAAACAATTCTCTAAAGGACCCTTTGCCAAAAAAACATATAAATAATAAGTGAACTATGGCATCACCTCATATAAGACTTTAGTTTTAAATAAGGAGCTATGTTGCAGCTTTCATTCAAGCCGGGTGCATTAAAAGCATCCAGCTTGAGCTGCCATAATAGCTCTCGAGTTTCTAATAAGACAGAAGTGGGGCCACCTCTAACAGAAGCTGGTAAATGGTCAATCCCCATAAAAAGGAAGGCATGCTCAGGGTAGGAATCAATATGTTTGGCCAGTGCATTTTCACACTTCTTATTCTTAATAGCATAAACATGCTGATAAATCCTATCTTTAAACCTTCTATCCGTCTTCCCGACGTAGAAGGCAGGACAGCATGAACAAAATGCAATGTAAATGATCGACTTAGTGTCACATTTTATTCTGTGGCCAATAAAGTGTTTCCTACCTGTTAGAAAAAATGAACTACCCGTTTTTATGTGTATGCAAAAATTACATGACCCACAAGCAAAAGACCCCTTTGTTCTAGTACAGAGGTCAATGGATGAACCAATTTGCAAGAGGTCTTTAATATTTCGCCCTCTCCTAAAAACCATTACAGGTTTTTCTCCCAATTTATTGAGCAACGACACATTACTGGAAATAAAAAAACAGTTCTTAAACAAGATATTTTGAATAGCAAGCGAATTCAAGCTGTATGTTGAAATGAAACTACATGGGAGCTCATTAAATCGAGCCACTGTTGAGGGACGTCCAAGGTCACTGGGATTCAAATTTTCAGACAATTCTACTCTTGACTCAAAGCTAGTGGACGTGATAGACGTACGGGAAAGGAGTGGTTTATAAAAACCACTAGTTCTTTTGTTTGTCACTTCAACTGTCAGATCATCCACCAAACGCTGCGGGTAACCGCGATTGGTGAATAGATCCCTCAAATTCTCACACTCTAATCTAAAGTCATCAACTTCACTGCACATACGCACAGCCCTCACAAGCTGGCCCTTCACTATAGCTTTTTTATGTTTCGAGGGATGTGAACTAGTGTAGTGAAGAAAGGAATTTGCATAAGTGTCCTTTCTAAAGATTACAGATTTAAATGAACCTGTTGGTCTTACCCTAGATAGTTTAACATCCAGGTAATTCATTACTTCTGTGTCAAAATTGTAAGTAAATCTCAAAAAGGCAGTTGTGGAATTCAAAAAATTGACAAATAAATCTGCTAAAACAGAGTCACCCTTAAAAAGGATGAAGATGTCATCCAAAAAGCGGGTATAAAACACTAGTTTATCCTTCCACTCAATATTAGTAAAAACGAACTTCCTTTCCCAATATGTCATGAATAAATTAGCCACGGCCGCTCCACAAGGGGAGCCCATGGCTACACCTTGCCTCTGAATATATATGTCCCTCTCAAACATAAAAAAGTTAGAGGACAGAATAATATCCAATATTTCAGTAATGTTATTAATTTCACTTTTAGGAGCCCCCAGTTCATTCAAAAGTAAGTCGATCCATTCTAGGGCTTCTTGATGTGGAATGGATGTGTACAAATCCACCACATCGATGGTCAGGAAGTTCGTGTCCTCTTCCAATGTTATTTCATTCAAGTTGGACAGAAAGGACCAGGAATCTTTGCATATGCTAGGTATAAGATCAACATACTTAGAAAGTAGTGAATCAATATATTTAGAACAGTGGTAAGTGATAGAAGACCTGCAATCAATTAAAGCTCTCATTGGGGGGGTCCCCAAGGTTTTTATGAACCTTGGGTATCCCAAACATCACAGGAGTCCTAGCATACAAGATGTCAATGTACTTCAAAGTATCCTCTTCTATTCTACCACTAATAAAAAGGTCCCTAAAGTAGCCCCTAATTCTGTTTGAACACATATTCATCTCATTAGTGGAAGAGATATCATAAGAATTAGAATCTAGGACCCTGTGCATTCTTTCAACATAGTCTTTTTGTTCAAAGATTGCCAAGCCCCCTCCCTTGTCCGGTTTAATGACCCTAACACCTGAAAAATGCAATACATTCAGGGCAAGCAGTTGCTCTTTTGAAATATTAAACGAGTTAGTGCAAGTACTACTGGACTTCACCATATGTCTAATATCCAGTTCACATGCGCTCTCAAACATTTTTAAAGTAACGTGTAATGGTGGATTAAATACACTCGGAAGCTTCAATTTAGGGACAGTGGACATTGTAGTGTCATTGAATAGAAGTTTCAAGTTCAACTTTCTAACATAGCATTTGAGGTCAAGTAAAACCCTAGCAACATCACATTTCCTAGATGGAACAAAGGTATTACCTAAGGCTAAAAGCTCCACTAATTTGGGTTCAAAGGAAAGGGAAGAAAAATTATAAATTGTAAAATCACCCCTTTTATTTAAGATAATCTTTGGCATACCATCATTTCCATCACTGGAGTTGTTACTCAATGATTCCGGTTCCTGTTCCCCCTCCGTTGTCTTGGATTGTTCCTGTTCCCTAAAAAATCTTTGTCCCCATTTTGGTTGTCGTTAGAATCAGTAAAATAACCTGAGGCAGATGTGTCATTCTGAACACCATTCCTATCCTGCCTATTTCTATTCCTATTACTTCTCCGAAGAGGTTGGTCACCTCTAATACTATTTGTGTGCCCCACTGTATTGCCTGACTCAACCATATCCTCAATTTCTGTTGAATCCGGTATGTCTTCACTGCGGTTAACATTCATATGACAACACAAATTAGGGAATGCTCTGTCCTTAGAATAAGCAAGTCTATCTCTATATAGTTTCTTAGACTTGTTTGACTTAAGCTTGACCATGTACGTATCAATACTTGAAAAGATACGCGCATGGTCAAACTTAAATTGTAGAAAAGCACCATCAATTTTTACTTCTTCATCCAAAGCACAAACTTCCCTAGTTACATCTTCAATACAAAGAGAGTAGTGCTTAACAAGCAGCTCCAACAACTGTAAACCCTGTGTTTGGAACAACACTTTCAAGTCAGTCAAAAAAACATTGCTGTTAATAAGGTTTGAGGGCACAAAATTATTCCTCAAACCCTTAGGAATAATGCCCTCATTTAGACATTGTTTAAAATATGCCACTTCAAGTTGCATTTTCCTTAATCTAAGAGTTTTAGAGTCCAACAACTTTAATTTATCAGATAAAGATGCTGCCAAAACGTTAGTAGAAACTTGGTTCTGCACCGACGAGGCATCAATTAGCGGCTTAGTGAATAACAAAAAGTCACCTGTATTCTGTATCCATTCGGATATAGATCCTACGCCAATACGTGCATTTCCATTTGCAGCAGATCGTATGTTAGACTGGGTATTAGAAATCTCATTTGCAAAGGCATTCGTTCCAGGAATGGCCGTTCTCACCGGTTGCGCTGCCGGTATAGACCCTTGTGTAATAGAAACAGCTCTGCTAACAGAAGCATGGTTAGTGGAGTCATCAACATTAGAACCAACCCGTGCTGAAAGGGAACCCTCTAAAATGGAAAAACGGTCGTTCAGAGCTTCAAGCTTTTGCGTAAGCGATAGAAGCAAGTTAGGTACATCAATCGCATCTGGATTGGATGATCCGAAAATCACAGGGCTAGCAGGACTCTCCATAGACACGGGCTCCGCAGAAGCAACACGCCAAACTTAAAGGACACCACAAACCAGCGAAAAGCAAGGCTCCCAAGTCAAAGAAAGAACTGCTCCCAATAAACCTTAATGCAAAGATTTTATTTTCATATACAAACAGCGTTTTCGCTACACTCAATAGGTAGCTTCACAAAATCCTAAATGCCTACCCATAGCTGATTGGTAGCAGACTGTAGCAAATATTTATAAAATGTAATGTGCAGTAGCTAAGAGAAAAAGGTGAGAGGAAAGATTCAACAGAAAGTGGTCTCCTTACACTAATGTAGTTGTAAGCAGATAATAAGCAATCTGTTTGTAAGCATTGCTGTGTGTAGTACTGTAGTAATGTTTGATAGAACCTTTAACTCTTATTCTTTGGTGTCCCTAAATGTGTGCTTTTCTACTGTTGTTTTCACAGAAGATTACTTCTCTTTGTAACTTAGTTACTAGTTGTTTTGTATTTAATAATAATACACACAGTCAATGACATATTTTGAGCTTGTAGATAACACTGTTTTTTATATTCTGAAGTAGAAGTTGTTTATACATTGTTTAGGAAGGGAGATATTAAGGATCTAAATGGGTTTAAACCCAATGCAACTGAAATTACCATGATTTAAGCTATTGTATACTTGATGATCAGCTTGCTTATTGTTTTATATATTGTTTTACATATAACTAAAATGTTTAAGTAATGGAAAGATGTACATTAATTTCTGTTATTCTATCGTTGACAGTTGAAAATCTATAAAATGGATGTTTACAAAAAAGAAAGTAATAAAACATATAAATGTGTCTTCTAATAGTAAACATAAATAGAACAAGATGCCCAATATATAATACAATACAATACAAGACATAAAGAATTTGGGTTCAAGATAAAACCATACTAGCTATTAGAAATAACTTAAACAAAATAAAAAGTAACACATAAGAAGAGAAATGTCCAAATTGGGGGGGGGGGTTGCTGGCTGGGGGAAATGAAGGTGATCCATTAAAACACTAATTGTTATATGTTAAGTATATGTATACAATACTGGTATAGTAAGTGTAGTTATACAATTGTATGTTCTATAAGGATAGATTCACATATACTAGTTAGGAGTATGAAAAGAGGGGGAAGGTAATACCTAAAACTCCAGGAGCCCCTGGAGTATGATCCTAGTAACATCTGTTCTGGATCTAGAAAATAAATCCATTTTGTAATGTTTTGTAACAGTAGGTACAAAGGACCAAGTTGATGCCTCTAGAATATTTCTGTAGTCCCCCTTTCCAGAAAGCTACAGAAGACTCTAATGCCCCTGTTGGATGAGCTGTAACTCTGCATGAAACCGACTTTTTGTGGTGAACATAACAAAAGGTAATAGCAGGAGCCAACCAACTATCTGGTCAAATGGTTAGCCAAGAGAGTGGAAAAACAGTGAATGGAATCTTATCTAATGAAAAGGAGCTTAAACAAGCTCAAGTGGTTAAAGTATCTGAAGAAGTAGTGAGACCAAAAGTTAAGGAAGCCAACCAAACCAACCAAACGAACATTGTGCTACAACCCAAAGAGAAGGAAGTTAGTGAACGCCAACAAGTTATTGATGTTTATCAAAGAGTCAACAACCAACAAAGGTCTTGGATGCAAGTGACAGCAACAGCAAATCAGGAGAGATTTAATTATCAAAACAAGTACCAACAGCAAAAAAACGGATTTGCCAAGAGAGGGCAAGGAAGGAATTGGAGCAGGAAGAGGCAGTCTTGGAAGACATAGGTACAGTAAACTTTAAAATTATTAATTTATCTAGTTACGAATTAACCAAAGATGACTGTTGTGTGTTGAGCAAGGGGTGGAATTTTGCCCCAGCTCAAAGAGCAAACAAACTGACCATGATAAATGAAATAAGAGACTATGTCAGAAGGCTTAACTTGAATATTTTGTTTGAGACTCAAAGACATAATAATGTGGAATTTTACAAACCTAGTTGCTATAACCTGCCCTTGATTAAAGAGTTAGAAATGTTTCTAAATGTTTGTGAAGCACAAATGTCAGAAATGTTAGACAATGAAACTGCATTTAAATACTACAATTTAACAAAGAAAGAAAAAATGTTTTGACTCGCTAATCAAAAATGAAGAAGTATTAGTTTTTAAAGCTGATAAAGGTGGGGCAATGGTATTGTTAGATAGAAATGAATATGAACAAAAATGGGGGGGAATGTTAGCAAATAAAGATTTTTATAGAATAGTTACAATCAAGGAAGTTAAAAAAGGATATATACAAATTGATTCCTGTATAGAAGTATGGTTTTATACAGGAAGAATAGATGAAAGAACAAAAAGAAATTTAACTAACACCAACCCCAAAATAAGTATGATCTTTGGACTTCCAAAGATCCACAAAAACGTACCTTTAAGACCGATAGTAGCAAGCAAAAACAGTAAAACTGAAGGAATGTCTGTATTTGTAGATAGACATTTACAGAAGATAGTGCCAAAGAGCAAAACCTATATGAAATATAGTTACGACTGTCTAAAAAAGATAGAAGGAATAGATGTAACAGATGCAGATATATTAGTCACCCTAGACATCAATTCTCTCTACACCATGATTCCAAATAAGGAAGGTATTGAAACTGTTAGAATAGAATTATTAAAATCCAAAGAATTTTCTTCTAGTACTGTGGGACTTCTAATGGAGATGATTGATTTAGTGTTAAGTTATAATTACTTGGATTTTATGAGCAGAAGTTTGTTCAGACTAATGGCGCTGCGATGGGTGCAGCATTAGCCCCAAGTTCTGCCAATGTCTTCAATCAAGGCTGGGAGACTGCAAACATATTAGAAAGTGAGTTCAAAAAATACATAATAAAAATGCTGCGTTTTATTGATGTCCTTTTGATATGGGGAGGTTTGGAAAATGAATTAGTAAAATTCTTTGAATACATTAATAATGTTTGTTCCTATTTAAGATTTTCTTATAACTATGATAGAGACTAAATTAATTTTTTGGATCTTACTATATACAAGGAAGGGAACAAATTGATTTCTAAAATACACAAAAAGGACTTTCAGAATAATATGTATTTGCATTATTCCAGCAATTTAATTAAATAACACAATGTGTTTGTAGAAGAAGCAAATAACTTCTGCAAAAGAATGGAAATAAGAGGTTATCCGCAGAAGGAAGTAGAAGTCTTATTAGAAGAAGAAGTAGAAAACAAAATAAAAAATTCAGGAGAAAATAATAACAAGGTCCAAAGAGGTATAGACAATAGTTTTAAGACAGTATTAGCAGTACAAAATAGTACAGATTTCAACACTATAAAAAATATTGTTAGGAGAAATTGGGGAATATTGAAAGGCAATAGAGAAATTTTAGAAAAGGTAGGAGCTGAACCAAAGTTTGTGCAAAAAGGGCCAAGAATTATAAAGATTATTTTCAAAGTAAGTTAAATAGGCCTAAAACAGTTGAGCAAAAGAAGGGAATGGTAAAGTGTTTCAACTGTAATTATTGCCAATATCTCTATACTGATGGCAATGAACTGGAAGTTGGAAAAGTAGTAGTACAGGTTCCTGGAAGATTTACCTGTAAAGTTAAAAATGTAGTGTATTTACTAATATGTTTTGAATGTAGATCATTTATGTGGGAAGAACTAAAAGAGAGTTATATAGAAGGATCTACCAACATAATTATGCAATTACACATGGAGATATAAAAAATGCTACGAGCAAACGTTATATAGAAAAGAAATGTAAAGTCAATTTTAAGTGTATAGTGTTAGATGTTTTAATGAATGAACATAATAATATTAATGTTGAAGAAGAGTTAGGTTGGTTAAAGTATTGCTGGCAAGTAAGGTTAAATGCATGCTTCCCCCCAGGAATAAATAACAGGGAGGAGTTTGCAATGTATTTGAGAAGGAAGGGATTAAAACACTAAGTCAGTGTTAGAATAGATGTACTGTGAATAGTTTTTATTAAGCACTGTGATTTACTTATTAGTAGATATCTTTTTAAACCTGGTTATATTACATGTTTAAATTGAAGTCATGTGACAGGTTAAATGAATATATAAATGTTTTAATGGAGTGTTGAAGCCTTAGTCTGAAGAAGTCTCCAATTGAGGAGATGAAATCACTAACTATTGGCTTTGTGGTTCGAATAAAAACTGCTGGTTTTACTGTACTGATACAGCATTTTTATTTTATTCTAATAATATAAAAACATAAGACATACCCCACCATGGATCTTTGCAGTGGTAGAGGCTCTCTATCTTCAAACCTGCTTGCCATCTTTCTCAGTGAAAGGAGATATGTAGTTTGCATCCATACAACTACTGGTGGTATTAGGCATTGGCTATAATGCCAAAGCATCCTCCATAGGCACCTCATTGTATCTTAATTCTTTGTATTGACCCTTTTTCTATATATTTAAAGTACTGGACTGTTCTGTGGTGCTGGGGTCTCTTATGTCCTCTTAGAGTTTAAATTAGTTCTTTCCCATGAATGACTGATGGCAGAAACAATTACTATTCTGCTTTCAAATATACAAGGGGCTAGTATTTAAGTCATTTATTGAACTAATATTACAGTATGACTTCAGTCTTGGCCAAGCTATATTTTATAACCAGCTTCTACCTCTTTGTGAATCCTTAATGCTGTCCCAGTAGGTGGGTCAAATACTATGATCATACAAACATTTCAGAGTAAGTTTTCCCACCCTGTTGGAAGAGAAACAACTATTTCAAATTTGACTATGATATTCAGTGATTATTTATATGATGCTAAGTATACCTATAAATATGCTTATTTTGATGATGTAAGGAGACAGAGCTTATGGTTAAGCAAACCTTAGGGTTGTTAAATATAATGCAGCGGGTCACCTCAGCCCCACAGTGGAGGCTCTATGCTTAAAATGCTTTCATCAGCTGTTTCCTGACCCAGAATTTCTGGCTTGTTGGTGCCCAGAGTTAATCCCTGTATGTTGGAGATGCCAAAGTGGCAGGCAGTTGGGTACCTGTAAACATATAGTTTGGGACTAAAGTGTGTTCTGGAGTTTCTGGGATGATTTTTGGGTTAGATTGGATCAAGTATTTCCAATGTTAGCTGAAGACAGAAAGTATCTTATCATACATGGTATAACCAAGGAAGGGCTTACCACTCCTATGGTTATACAGATAATCCTCTTAGCAGTGAAAAAGTCTATCACAAAGCTATGTAAAAATCCTAAATGCCTACTCATAGCTGATTGGTGGCAGACTGTAGCAAATATTTATAAAATGTAATGTGCAGTAGCTAAGAGAAAAATGTGAGAGGAAAGATTCAACAGAAAGTGGTCTCCTTACACTAATGTAGTTGTAAGCAGATAATAAGCAATCTGTCTGTAAGCATTGCTGTGTGCAGTACAGTAGTAATGTTTGATAGAACCTTTAACTCTTATTCTTTGGTGTCCCTAAATGTGTGCTTTTTTGCTGTAGTTTTCACAGAAGATCAATTCTTTTTATAACTTAGTTATTAGTTGCTTTGTATTTAATAATAATGGTGTAATACACACAGTCAATGACATATTTTGAGCTTGTAGATAACACTATTTTTTCATATTCTGAAGTAGAAGTTGTTTGTACATTGTTTAGGAAGGGAGATATTAAGGATCTAAATGGGTTTAAACCCAATGCAACTGAAATTACTATAATTTAAGCTATTCTATATGTGATGATCTGCTTGCTTATTGTTTTATGTATTGTTTTACATCTAACTGTAATGTTTAAGTAGTGGAAAGATGTACATTACTTTCTGTTATTCTGTCGTTGACAGTTGAAAATCAATCAAATGGATGTATACAAAAAAGAAAGTAATAAAACATATAAATGTGTCTTCTAACACCATAATAGTAAACAGAAATGGAACAAGATGCCCAATATACAATACAATACAAGACATAAAGAATTTGGGTTCAAGATAAGACCATACTAGCTATTAGAAATAACTTAAACAAAATAAAAAGTAACACATAAAAAGAGAACTGTCCAAATTTGGGGCTGACTGGGGGAAATGAAGGTGATCCATTAAAACACTTATTGTTATAGTAAGTGTACGTATACAATACTGTTATAGTAAGTGTACTTATACAATTGTATGTTCTATATGGATAGATTCACATATACCAGTTAGTATGAAAAGAGGTGGAAGGCAATACCTAAAACTCCAGGAGCCCCTGGAGTATGATCATAGTAACATCTGTTCTGGATCTAGAAAAGAAATCCATTTTGTAATGTTTTGTAACAGTAGCTAGAAAGGACCAAGTTGATGCCTCTAGAATATTTCTGTAGTTCCCCTTTCCAGAAAGCTACAGAAGACTCTAATGCCCCTGTTGGATGAGCTGTAACCCTGAATGAAATGGACTTTTTGTGGTGAACATAACAAAAGGTAATAGCAGGAGCCAACCAACTAGAAACAAGTAACTTTGAAACTGGTTATCAATTTTCCCTTAACTCCATAGGTGACAAATAGCTGGTCAGCTTTCCTAAAAGGCTGAGTTTGGTCTAGGTCGTATGTGAACTGTCTGTGTACATTCAGATGGTGAAGAATCATGTCTTCTTCATTTTTTAGTTCAGGAAAGAAGAATGGAAAATGAATAGTTTGGCTTAAAGTTAACTCTGAGATTACTTTATTCATAAAGGGAGGATTTCCTCTCAATGAAACCTTCTCTTTCTGAAATATTAGGTAAGGCTGACTCATCATAAGTACATATAACTCATATACTTGCCTTGCAGATGTCAGAGCAGTAGGTAACCCTGTCTCCCATGTTAAAAACCTCAATTTAGTCTCCTGAGCTGGTTCAAATGGAGACGCAATAAGCTTTTCAAGCAGGACATTGACATTTCAAGGAAGAGTCGCCTGTTTCCTAGGTGGCAAGTATGTAAGACCCCTTTCAAAAACTGTTTTACTGAAGTATTGTGAAAAAGAGGGGGAATCTAAAGGCAGACAAATAGAAATGGATGACAAATGTACCTTTACAGAAGAGGATGATAAACCATTGCACAGTAACTCACACAAATACTCGAGAACCAAAGGCATCTGGGTATGCTAAGGATCCTAGCTCCTTGAGTGGCACCAACTAGAAAATCTTTTCCACTTACCCACATATGAATTTGTAGTAGCAGGTTTGCTGGCCTCCTTCAGTACCTGTTGCACATCATCAGAAAAAAGGGTGTTTAAAAAGTATTAAAATTGTATCATCCAGGCGGTTAGCTGAAGAGTTTCCAGACTGGGGTATATCAAACTCTCACATCTTGTGTGAGTAGATATGGTCTGTGGGAAATCTTGTAGTAATTTCCTTTGGCCAGACTGAAGAGATGGGAGAACCACTCTTACCTTGTCCATAAGGGAGTCACCACCACAATTTTTGGGGACCCCTTCTTAATTTTTAGAAGAACCACGGTAATCAGTGGAAATGGTGGAAAAGCATACAGGAACATTCCCATTCATGAGAATTAAAAAGCATCCATCTTCCAGGGCTGTTTGCAAGAAGTCCTGGAACAGAATTTTTGTAGTTGCTTGCAAAGAATGGAGACCAACGGATTTATTTAAAGTGTTCCCCACAGGCAGTTCAAATCTTGGAGGATCTCAGGATGAAGTTTTCTTGTCTATCTTGATCCTGCTGAGCTTGTTTGCAATAAGTGTTTGCTCTGCCAGAATGTATGCATTCTAAAGAGTAAGGCTGAGATGAATTTCTACCTCCCAGGCCATCACACCCAGTCTGCAAAAGGGGTATTATTTTGTACACCCTTGTTTGTTTATGTACCATATCACTGTGTTGTTGTTTGTGTACACTAGCAGAGGACCTCAGGACCAGTAATGATTTAAGGCTTTCAAAACATTGATAAACGCCAACATGTCCCTGACATTTATGTACTTCTGTCTGTTTAGAGGACTCCACACAGCTTGCACTTTTACACTTTTTGGTACTGCATTCCAGGCCAGGTCTGTAGTGTCTGTGGTTATTGATAGGGGGAGGGGGCTCAGAAAGGAGAATGAAAAACCTGGATTGTTTGTAATCTGGTCAACCTACCAACCAGTCTCCCTCATTACAAATTCTAAAACAGGAATTTGAAAAGTCAAAGTGTGTAAATGCTGAGTCAGCAGGTACCATTGTATTTTCCTCATGCGTTTCCTCGTGAGTAGTCTTGCAAACCGAAGCATGAGATCATCAATGCTATGTAACACAGAATCCTGAGAAACTCCCTGTTTTATTTATGCTAGAGAAATTCAGGGAAAATGTTGGAACGTTTCTGCTTTGTTTGAGGAAAAAAGACTGTCCCCAAGATCTAGTCCAGCAAGCATCCCAGGAAAACTATTATGCGAGATGGAATAAGCGAAGACATCTGCAAATTGATATACAATTTCAGATTGAGTAGAAACTTCTGCACAGTTGTTAGAGACTCTTGGCAGCTGCTGCCTTCAAAAAAAAAAAAGAAGCTGCAAAGATAAGGCAATCATCCAGATATGGAAAAATGTATATGCCTTGGAGTCTGCAGTAAGCAATGACTGGACCTAGGAATTTTGTGAATACCCTTGGTGCGCTAGAGAACCCAAAGGGTAAAACAGAGAACTGATAATGTAAGCCAGACATAACAAATCTTAGGTAAAACTTTTAACTGCTTGGTAATAGGAATATGAATGCTAGACGTGGGATCAACAGCATAACATTTTGAAGTGATAACATCTTGAACTTGGGAATTTTGAGATGGAGATTTAGAGCTGAAAGGTCCAGTACTGGCTTTTGGGATCTTTATGGTTTAGGAAATAGAAAAATCCTTGAATAATCTTTGTCTAGAACATTTAAATGCACTATTTCTATTACTCCATCAGAGACCATGCTGTGCAAGATGAGAGAAAAATAGAGCAATCTAGTTCTCTGAGCAGGAGGGAATCCTCTGGAAAGGAGGAAGGGATTCCCATTGTCAAGTGGACACTCCTTGGATTATCATCAGAAATCAATTGTCTGAGATTATCTGAAGCCAGAATGGACAATGAAGGCTTAGAAACATGGAACGTTTGTCTGGGAGATCCTGAACTAGTGGATAGTCATGTTGACTTTCACTAGTTGTGTGGATTTTATACCAGTTCGCTGCTTTGCCTGCATAATATTGCATTTGGCTTGGTTGGTTTGTTCTGTTCTTTATTTGTTAGTTTGTGTTCAGACTTTTCTCATGTTTAGTTTTTAGATGCTGACTAGGAAGACTGTCCTTCAATTTTTGAGATTTTTCCATTCTTTTTACAATTTCTTTTCCGTTGCTTTTCCTCCTTGGTTACTGGCACCTTGCTATTTAAACTGCTTTTTGGGAAGGGGGTGAGAGAAAGTAAAACCATTATTAGGTTTGAAAAAGGAGGGCTGAAAAAGCTGAGTCACTTTTTGTATCAGTTTCCCCTTTTCCTCATGCTTGTTAAGCACCTCAGCAGCAGAAGGGCAAAACGAGGAGCCTTTATCTAACAGAGAATTAAAAAATCTCAGATTTGACTTCATTAGGGAGGATTTGAGAACAAAGCCATGCAAGTCTCCTCCAAAGTGATCCTGAAGCAGGATCTGTGGCTCCACGAACACACTTTAGAATAGATTGAGTCACCTGAGAAACACCTGTCAAAGAAGTATTCAAAGAACATTTTACCTCAGAATAGCAAAGGCTGACCAATGATTTATGAATATTTTTAAACGCCACCAGTAAATACTTTAACATATGGATGTGGTAACTTAAATGCTGAAAGTTAAAATACTTGAAGAATACATTTTCTTCCCCAACTTGTCTATTACCTTCCTGTCTTCATCAGGAGAAATGGGATTAAAAGAGTAACATAGCTGGCAGCAGCAGATTTACAGAGAGAAAAGACAGTTGGGTCTGCATTTGGACTAGAAAATAGATACTTTTGTGTCTGGGGAACCTTATATAACTTATCACACCTCTTGGAAATCAAAGACTATCCATAAGGTATACTGGCTGTGGTAAGAAAAACATTCTGTAAGGTTGGTAAAATAGGAGGAATATGTGTAGCTTTAGGCATCTGTAATTGTATTAAATCATAATACATTTTCTGTGTAATAGAGGTTTCATTCTGCTCCCACTGAAAAACTTCACTCATATGAGATAAAATCTTAGTGAAAGAGATTTATTCAGTAAGGAAGTCAGAAGCTATGCTTTCTTCTGAATCAGAAAGTTCTGACTGAGTATAATCCTCTAAAGTACACCCCTCCCTCCGCCAAGACTGTTCCCCTAATTTGTTTATAATTTCTTTATAGGTTTTGTTCCCCTAATTTGCTTATAGGTAAGTAGTTTGCCAACTGCCCTTGTGAGCCATGTTAAGCTTAACCAATTTCTCTCAGTCATGAGAATCAAACCCTGTACCTTCTGTCTGTGAGGTACACCTTAACCATTATATCAGTCCCCAAATGGAAACTCTTGTCAGAATGGGAAAGAACCCTTTCCCCGTCTGAGATTTTACCTGGAATGGAAAAGACAGAAATCAACTCTTTAGCAAAGCCAGGTAAATCAGCCCTCTCAAAAGAGATACAGACAGGATGTTAAACATTCTTCTAACCAAGCACAGTGTCCTGCAGTAAGGCTTGACCATTAGCTACTCTGGTCCTAAGTTCTGAAATTCTGTCCTGGTAAAGTAGACCCTTCACTAACCCCTTTCTCTACTTGTGACAAAAATGGTCCCCCCTGACCTGCCTGGGCTGCTCTACAGCTGCAGAAGACTTGACTATTTCCAGGTCTTATGTGGCTACAAATGCTACACCAAAAGGGCAGAAGCAGATGGGTGGACTGAAGAAAAACAAATGACCACAGCAGAGTCACCCATGAGCAGCTGCTGCAAAGAAGGAGCTGTAAAATTCTTGGAAGACTCCTTTGAAAGTTTCTACTTCTTTTTGTGAGCTGGGAAAGGTGATACTGCAGAGACTGACAGCTTCTCCATAGGTAGGCCAAGAATGAGGATAAAAAAACAGGAAGTGTAAGTAAGGAGAGCTGGTAAGGATAATGGATGGACAACTAGTGGATCTGAAATAAGTGTACCACTAAAGGTTCAACACAAGCACAATGTCCTTTCACCAATGCACTATTAAAACTACCTAGGGTTTTCATGCATAAAACAAACTTTTTCACCACAAAACTTCATAGAAACATCACCAGCACATTTTTGTTATGATAACTAACACAGAAGTCATGTCTAATAAATACACATTTCCACAGAAAAATACATTTTAAAAGGAAGCCTTTTCTCAACGGGAATTATCTGACCAGATGGAAGACTGCAGCCCACTGATAAGAACTACTGGAACTGCCGATTAGAAACCATTGCTTCTGCAACAAAAAAGTTTTGAAACTTTTAGCATTCCACTTGTGTTTTATATGGAGCACCCCATATGCTGCTGGCAGGTGGAGTACATAAAAGGCACCCAAAACTTTGAGAAGCTGGCGGGTGTGTGTTTGTGTGGGGGTGAATTTTATAGCTTTACACTACTGCAACAGTGATACTTTAATGAACATCCTGGCTGCTATAGAGTGATGTTGACCATAGATTGAATAATCTGCATGTTCACCATTTCCTGCTAAACATGCGTAGATTATACTTCCCGTTTCTTACTTGCGTGATCTTCAAGGAATTGAAAAATTTAATTTGTCTTTATTCTCTTTTGGTAGATAACAACCAAAATTAATTGCTATGAGCAATGAGTCTTGTTTCTGTAGTGGTTTGCAGCTGCACTTTTCCTGTGTTGCTATAAGAATCTGAACCCGTTAACATAACACCCAGTGCATACAGCTTTTAAAAGAATTAATGTCTCAAACACTGCTGGCTTATGCAGTACATACAGTAAGACAATCATCACATTAAGACTATATTCAGAAGAAAGTTGTGGCCAGCAAGAAGTGTAGATCAGAGTGTGTGTTGTACCTTTAAGAGCCATTTCAGTCTATGGGCACTTGTATATAAGTACTGAGCATGTGCAAGCAAGAGTGCCATTTTGAGTGAGCAGCTGGAGTGAAAACATGTATGTTTGTAGCAGTCAGTCAGTTAGTTCATTTAGGTTTTATGTTTCAGTCATCCATACTAATGTATTTGTTTGTAATAAACTACTTAAACAAAGACCCAAACCTCATCATCTTATTTAAATACACAAGACGAGCGACAGGAAATGTTCTTTTTGAAGGGTTACCATCATCTGGACTTTTAGAGCATGCTTTCTCTGCCAGAATATCCTTTCTTCAGGATTAAGGGCTCATGAAGTGAAGTAGGAATAGCTCCTGGATTCAGTCCTCTTAAATTGTTCAGGTTTGTGTACAGGAACACCTGATGTCACACAATTAGGTGAAGCTGAGGGGGATCTGAGGAAGAGTCTAATGAACGATTTAAAAAAAAAACAGGATTTTCAAAGGTTCACCAAAAGGACAAAAAGTGGGAATTGAGGTATTCTATCATAACAACTTTGGTATGAAGTATCAGATAGGACAATGAAAACTATGTCAGAAAAGCAGAACCTCAGACTGGACCCACTAGTAGGAGACTGAGGGGGCAATCTCAACAGGTAGAAGAATGCTAGGGTGTGTCTTTGGGCTGATAAACCTGGAAGGTAAAGAAGTAAAGCTCTTGATAGCCCATTTGTGTGGCTCAGACTGATAAAGCCCTGACTCTGACCTAGATCACCTAATATCGAGAGGCATGGTGGAAGCCAGAAGATCCAGGTGGGGGAAGATGAGAAATGAGTGGCTTATGACTCCCATTTCCTGAGGGGAAAGGGAGGGAGTGGGAGTTTCCTGATGGCCAGTAGATCTATGCAAGAGAAGGCTTGCAGAACAAGGACCTTTATCGGGTTGATTCTCCCAAGTTAGGGATGATTGCCATTGGATGTGTGTATGGGAGTGCTCATGCATCCAGGCTTCATCCATAACCATCTGGATGATAGCAGCTCTGGTTGTCTGTCACTCAGCGTGGATTAGAACCTCAAGAGCAAATGGGTTCAAGAGGAAGGATGGATGGATGGCTGACATACATGGGGGGTGTATAGAAAATGTGCAGAACATACAGAGTAGAACATCTAGCTGTTATAAAGGGACCTGAGGAAAACCACCAGAATGCATGTGTAGGATGGAGGAGAAAGACCACATACAGATGCTATAGGAGTAAGAGTAGTTCCTCATTAGAGAAAAGGAGGAACGTAGGAAATATGCTCTGCATGTACATAATCATGTCAAGTAGGTGTGAAATCTTCCTCCTGTACTAGAACAAAAGGGCTAAGCTCAGAGAAGGGTCATAGGTAACAGACTTAGGGACCATCTACTTTGTAAGAAAGTCATTAGACATATCCAAAGAGTGGGTTGTGAATCCATGAAAATGTTTATTGGCATCGGTGGTAGAGATGAAACCCAGAGTCACTCAAAAGGGTATATAGTAAGTGTAAGGAAGTAAAGTGTAAGGTTTGGAGAGTAGAAATAGAATGTTTAATGCAACCCAAGGACAGACTAGACAGCCCTGTCTTCTGCCATCAGAAATATAGTATAATAATCACTGCAGCCATGTGTAAATTCACATGAAACATTTTAGATTAGCTCAGCATAAACAGAACTGTATGTCACCAGCCCATTTTCAATGCAATCCTCAGTGACAAATGCATGAAACATGCTAATTTCTCCATCATTTGGAATTATCAGTGCATCTTGCCTGAGATTTTGTTTACTTTTTGTAATGTATTGTATTTTTATCATTTAATCATTTGTATTAACTTTTGTTTTGACCAGTTACATATATTGCATGTTTCACTATATTAAATGCATTACAGCTCTATTTTTATTTATCAAACAAGTGGGTATATATTGATTTTTAGCTTGTCTGTCCCAGTTATCAGTTTCCAAAACATATGTTTAAAGCCTAAGATCTTTTAAAGTTATTAAGATAATGACTTCCTACTTGGCAATGTAGGGCCTACCTTCTGCAGTCACGCATCCTGCACTATCCCTCACCCACATCAGTACCATAGAAGCCCTGTCTTCTATCAGCAAACCTGAATCAGAGAGAAATTCTCTCAAAAACATGTGTGAAAAATCAGGCAGTAATGTTTGGTATTGGTCAAATCTGGCAATAATGTTTGGTATAGAAAAATTTGGTATTTATTATTTATTTATTGTATTTTATTTTATTTTACATTTGTTAACTGGGGAAGTCCAACTGGACACAGGTCCATTTTCAGCAGAGGCCCGGGGAAAAAAGTACACATAACAATAAGAAAACATATGAGTAAACAAGTGTACATACAAGAATACAAATAGGCATATATAAGCAAGCATTAACAATTAATAGTTAGTTTCTATAGTGAATGATACATGCTAGAAAAACTTGAGAGTTACATTTTTTTTTCTTTTTTTCTCTAGAAGAAGGTTATTAGTTCTGTTCAGAACCTTACATTAGTTAAACAGGTCGACTGACTCTGTAAAGGACTTGTCATTGGAATAGTTGGAGCTTGGCAGAATCCTAGCAACAGTGCAGAGTGTGGATTAACCTGGGGAGTAACATGGGCAAAGCCAGTTATTTAAGTAATGGGTTTTGAGGAGTTTTTTAAATTGGAGGTAGGAGGTGGTAGAGGTTAACTGGCTTGGGAGTGAATTCCAGATGTTGGTAATGGAGCAGGCAAAGAGAGATTTCCCAGCTTCATTTTTATGTTTGATGACATTGATGAGGTTTTGATTATTGGATCTTAAGGGTCTAGCGGTGATATAGGGATGAATTAAATGCTGAAGTGCCGTTTTTAATTCTGGAAGGTAGTAGAGCTTGTGTGCTATTAAGAGTTGGTTGAATAAGAGTAGCTGAGGTAACTCAAGCCAATTTAGTTGCTTGAGAGCAAGGCAGTGATGGGATCTGTGAGAGGCATCTGTAGCAAACTTGGCAATTTTGTTGTAACAAGATTCCATTTTGTTTAGTTTGCTGTGGCGAAGGTTGGTAAAGATAGGGGCGGCCTAAAGGAGAATAGATAGGAGATGAGTCCTTGCAGTAGTGGCTTTGGTATGTTTGGTGATGAACTGTTTGTTCCTATAAAGGAGACCAAGGACCAAGCTTTTTATTAACTTTCTTTATTGTTTGGGTTATGTGTTTGTCGAATTTCAGATTATTGTCAGTTTCAACACCTAGCAGCTTAGTGTGTGTGGTTGGGTTGATTTTTATATTATCTTTAAATTTTATGGTAAAGTCATTGGTTAGAGGGGGAGATTTTCCAGGACTGAAGAGAATGATTTTTGTCTTTTTGGGATTAAGAATAAGTTTGATGGTATAGGCCAAGTGTGGTAGTAATGTTTGTTGTAAGCCAAATGGTGGTTCAGACAGTGTTGCCATTGCCAGAGAGGGTATGAATAATTGGCTCTATATTAGAACATCAAAGTTTCAAAACTTCAAATGTTCTAATATCGACCCCTATTCAGCGAAAGCTGAAAATATCGAAACAACAGAAAACCAAATTTTTTCCTAGGGAAAGAATTTGGTTGTCTGTTTCTGTTGCTTCGGTATTTTCAGCACTGTGGTGGAAAGTTACGGGTCAGGTTCAGGTAAGTGTCCGTTAGTTAGGGTTAGGGTGTGGATTAGGTATGTGTGCGATTGTATGGACATTAGGGTTAGGGTGCGGGTTAGGTATGTGTGCGATTGTGTGGATGTGAGGGTTAGGGCAGGGTAGGTGAGTTAGGGTTAGGGCGCAGGTGAGGTGAGTGTGCGATAGTGACAGACCTTAGGGTTTGGGTTAAGGTAAGTGGATAGTTAGTGGTGTGTGTATAGTTTAGTGTAGGGTTAGGTGTAAGATTTTAGGTGTATCTGTGTGGATTGCTGTTTGTTTGGTGTGCTTGTGTTGTGTGTATGTGTTTTGGAAAAGCAAATTTTTTCCTTAGGAAAAAATTCGCTGTTCTGTATGTTCGATGTTTTCAGCTTTCGCCGAATAGGGGTTGATATTAGAACATTCGAAGTTTTGAAACTTCGATGTTCTAATATAGACTCGAATAATTAGTTTAGGCTTTTAAGAGAATGGCTGCAATAGCAACTTTGCAAAAAAAAAAAAGTTTATGGTACGCTAGAGGCAAATCAACAACCAGTTTCAAATAAATCTAACTTTCAACAGATGATGGAATATTTTGCTTGTAAGAAAAGGATGGAGTATGTAAGGCAGAAAAGAGGGCTGTTCTTCATTGACTTGTATGTAATTATTGTGCTGAGTATAGGAAAAGTAGCTAAACAATTGTAATTAAGTTCAATTAAGGAATACATCTTAAAATGATAATTTTACTTATATTCATTGCTTAACAGATTTCTGCATGCCTTTACAATTCAAAGTTTTGAATGTAAAGTTACAAACTACTGTACTTTACTGACTTATTTATTATTACTGATTTACAATACTGTATTAGTCAAAGAAAGTAGCCCAGCTCTGCAGCATTTCCTGTTTTTCTCTTTTCCTTGACATTGCTTATCTTAACATGACTCATCAGGCAGGAGAAGGGCAATGTGTTCCAGCTGCATTAGGCAAAATAACAGATGGGGGAATGGCATAGCGCCATTAATCAGAGAAAACTCCATTTCCTCCTGATAGCTATCAAAAGACTTAAGGGGCAAAAAGAAATTAGAAAAACAGTTTAAGATATATAATTCATATGACTTTTTTGACCTTTTATAAATATTTTGAATAGTAATGCTTGTTTTAAGAAGTAGACAGAATGTAACTCAAACTTGCATAAAAGCAAGCATTTATGTTTAACTTAATTGTTTGCTTAGTTACATCACTGAAATCGCTCAAAATTGCTCTTTGCATTATACAAGTTAACCACCGATTTCTCTTAAAAACTAGCATATATTATGTAAAACTTCCTAACTTACTATTCACCAAGCTTTTGTTTCAGGAAATGCCTCAATTTTGTATAGTTTCACTTTTTGGAAATTTGATACTTATACAAGGGTGACATGACCTAGGTTATTGAATGATTCAGTTAATATAGCAGTCATTTCCTAATGAGTTAAATGTGCATCATTATTTTAACAGTGAAATAATATGTAAACATTTTGTAGCTAAGTATTTTAAAGTTATCAACTATTTTGTTTCTAAAAGGCAACAACCATGTGGCATGCTCTAATCAAACTTCCCATGGAGCTATTGTAAGCAAGCATGTCTGATCAAACTTCCTGTGAAAATTTTTAGAAAAAAGCTTGATTTATTATTTATTTTTCAGTTTTGTTAACTAAGTCCTGCTTTCCATCATAAAAATATCACCTGTCAGTAAGACTAATTTGTAGGATTCAGAGAAAAACAGTTGCTAGGTGTGAAATACAAAATGAAGATATAGATACTTTTGGGCAGCGCAGTGGTGCAGTGGTTAACATTGTCACCTCACCGCAAGAGGTTCTCCCATTCAGTTCTTGGCTGGAGTGCCTTCTGTGAGGAATTTGCATTCACATGGGTTTCCTCCGGGTACTCTGGTTTCCTCCCACATTCTAAAGACATGCATCTGGAGTGTTTCTCCCCGGGCCTCCACTGAAAATAGGGTCTGTCCTAATTAGACTTTCCCGGTCAACAAATGTTAAATAAAAAAATAAATAATAGCATTTTCCAAGACTATCAATGCAGCATCTCTCATTATGCTTCAGTAGTGGTGTTGGTGTGAAGGTTCAGTAGTACTGTTCGTCAGACATGTATTGCGGCTCAGCTCTGTGTATCCTGCAAAGTCAAGCCTTGCAGTAGAATATGCAGACGTAAGGGAAATAGAGTAACACATATTGATTACTGCTGCAATAGCCTTAGCTATATGGGTTATATCCCGCCAAGGATATAACATCTGGCCAGTTTCCAAAGCTTCAAGGCACATTCCAAGCGCCAAAACTTTTAAGCAGCTTGAACTGAGCTGACTAAAAGACAAGTTTGGGACTGAAACCCTTCAGAGCTTTACTGCTGCCAAACAATACACTTCTCTGAGGCTTTTGAGGACTGATCATCAGCTTGTGCTTTCCTCAGATAGGCAGATAAGTTCCCTTTGTGGAAAAAAAACGTCCATTTTCTTACATTTTATTGTTTTATTACTTTCCCCTTCGGGAAAGCTATTTTAAAGGTAGTAGTATTGTGTTTTAACAAACTGCCTTGAGACTGTAATGTACTTTTAAACTGAGTACTCATTCCTGTAAGTTTAAAAGTAGTGTTACTTAACTGATAAAATATTTTCTGTGGATAAATTATGTTTATGTTAATGTTGTGGGGCTACCATACCATTTGAAAGTGCTTTTTAATGTGTTTTGTCTGTCAAAAAAGTAACTTTTGTGGACTGGTAGTTTTACTGGGATTGTTGCTTGTTTTCCCCAAAGCAGAGGCACCATTTTTGGCTTGAACATGCAGATTGCCAGTCCCATGGCTTGTTCTTCTTCTAGCAACAAAAGAAACAGTTCAGCAAATGGTCTTTGCCACCACAGCAGGCTAGCAATTTGCCTTAGCCACAGATGGGTAATTCTGCTGTGACCATTTGTTGTACCTCAGATCACTCATCTTTTATGATGGAGCCCTCTGGTGTAGCAGCTACAGCCCCTATGGACTGGGTTTAGCCACATCACCTTTGGCTGTTGAGATTCCCTCAGTGGGCAAGGGAGAGCCACTCTTGCCTGCCATTGGAGAGGGAACAGGGAAGGTTTCCCTGTTGTGTCAGAAAGCTATGCTCATCCCTGGGGAAGCAGCGGCTGTGATTTGTAACATGGTTGGCCCCATTTTTCCTGTCAAAAAGGAACAGAAAACCAAGCATGTATCTACTGCTCCTCAAATTTCTTTGGATAAGAGTAGTTTACTGGGATTGGCTCAGGATTTGAATCAGGCTATTTTTCCTCTTTGTAGAGTAGTTTCTGATAAAAGAAAGAAGGGTACCTCCTTTACTAAAGAGATTCATGATTCTGAATCTGAACAGGAAGATGCAAGGATGGATTCAGATTTTTGTTTTTAGATTTCTGATTCAGATATATGTGTGTTTGTGAATCTATATCTATATTTAGTATCCATATATCTATATATGTATATATCTATACTTATATTTATGCCTATATCTACTTCTATCTATCTATCTATATATATATATATATATATATATATATATATATATATATATATAGATATATAGATAGATATATAGATAGATAAATATAGATATATATGTATTTCTGCATTCAGCAGTGCTGCCTAGGGATAGCATCCATCTTAAGCAGACAACAAACTCTATTCCCTTACATAATCAGTATGTATTTGGAACAATGCCTGCCAGCTTATTAGCCCCTTCTCCCTAATACCATATTATACCTATCACGTACCAGTGTTGACGCATATGTAACTGGTGCATGATTGAATAGTTAAGTTCATTAACACAGGGGTCAGTCATTGGGACAAAGTGGAGTAGGATCCTACATGGGGTCTTGTGCGATCCTACTCCTCAGCCTTACGAGGCTTTGTGAATCAAATAGAGCTTCCATAGAGCATTACACCCAGCACAATAGTTTACACCCGGCACAATAGTTTACATAAGTTCCGAGTCCACCATGAAATCACTATAAAGATAGGTGAAGCAGCAATTAGCACAAAACACTGTTACTTTATTAAAACTACACCAGATTAAGCACTTTCATCTAATGGTAATTTAGACTTCATCAGAACCTCATCTGTTAGCCAAACTTTGTTTAAATAATTTAACCCACCAATCACTACACGTCATCAAAACTAATTAAAAGTTCAAGAAACTTCAAAATTTCAAAATACAAGTACTTCCTAACATTAATCCTACCTTTATACTACTATATACACAATATATAATAATATACATTCATAAAATCAAATGACAATGAAATAACAACTGTTCATTGCCTGAAATGTTAAAACATTTACAATACACAGCTATGCTATTTTAAAAAAACTACAAATACATGCTGAAGAGTAAAACTTTCATATGTTGCTAAATGCATAATGTCCTAGCTTGCAACACTGGTTTTATTGAAATATATTCATTAATACCAGGAGGTACAGTGGCATTCAATAAAATATGTCACCTAACCTCCTTATCACCCAAAATTGCCTTAATGTTACCACCTCTACTTGATATATTAACTACTTCTAATAAGGCAAATTTAAATGTAGTACAACTTTTACTGTCCCTAAAATGCCTAGACAAGGCATTATTTTCATTATTTCTCCTAATTGCATATAAGTGGTCATAAATTCTATCTTTTAAATGTCTCCCAGTCTGTCCCACATAGAAACTGGGACACGAGGTACACAACGCAAAATAAATAACATTTTTTGTTTGACAATTGCCATGGCTAAAATGTATAACAGTTTTACTAATATTACCTCCCTGAACTGCCACGTCTTCTAATATTGCTCCACACTGATTACAGTGTCCACATTTTCTTGTGACATTCTTTTGTCCCTTTGAAAAAGAACCATTCTTTTCAAATCTCTTTTTTAAATTATTACCTACACTATGTACAAATCTAGGCTCATTTCCAATTAAAGAAAATAACCTCTCATCACACTTTAAAATATTCCAGTTATTTCTAATGATCTTCTTTACCTGTTCAGTGTGACAGTTATAAGGTAGTATACAAGCCCTGTTGTAATCAGGACCATCTTTATTAATAATGGGAGAATCATAATTCCTATTATAAGCACCTAATAATGGTTTATATTTAATACCCCACTGACTGCTAACATGCCCAGTAGTGTCAATCCACCACATATGCTGCATATCCTCTTTCCCTAAACATAGAACTAATAAAATTCAGCTCTTGCAGAATCTCTCGATATTCTGATGTCATACGTGCTGCACGTATACACTGTCCTTTAACTATGTTATTTTTTAACTTGAGGGGATGACAGCTATTGTATTCCAAATAGGAAGTACTGAATGTACTCTTCCTATATATCTTAGATTTAATCCCATTAATAGTGGTAGAAATATAAGTATCTAAATATGCTATGCCCTCTGAACTAAATTGATGGGTAAATTTTAACTAAGTGGTGGATGTATTAACATATTGAACAAAATTTTGTATATCATTAACATGTGCATCAGGGCCAGAAAATCGGCACGTAAAAATCTACTGCCAGTCATTAGCGGACCGGAGTTCCGCTGTGGCGACCCCTAACCGGGAAAAGCTGAAAGACACAACAACAACATTAACATCCCCCTCCCATATAATAAATACATCATCCAAAAAGCGGACATATCATTTAATCTGTTTATAATATTCACTCTTGAATATTACTTCATTTTCCCAATCTAATAAAACTAAGTTAGCATATATTGGGGCACTAGCCGCCCCCATAGCTACACCCTTGCTCTGCCTGTAAAATTCACCTTCAAAGAATATAAAATTGTAATCCAAGACCAAACTCATAAATTCACCAATTAAAGTCACCCTATCCCATTCTAAATCAGTGTACCTATGTATGCTGTTAATAAATCTCTCCATCCCATCTTCATGTGGGATACAGGTAAATAAATCTACAACATCTATGGTGACTAAAGTTAAGTTCGGTTGCCATAAGGTGGGGGTAAGCCTTCCCAAAAAGTCCCACGAATCCTTAACTATGTGTTCAACATTCATATATATAGGTTTCAACCAAGTATCCACCACTTTCCCAAAAGGAAAAGTTTTGTACCTACTGCCAGATATTATAGGTCTAAAAGGTGGATGGTAGATATCCTTGTGTATCTTGGGAATACCTATCATCGTAGCCATAATGGGATGTTAAACTTTCAAATAGTGGTATAAGTCAATGTCAATTCTCTCCTCAATTAGATATTCTTCCAATAATGCATCAATTCTCCCATAGGCAGTATTAACTTCATTAATGGAGGATATCTCATATCTATCAGAATCCTGCAGTATTAGTTGTATTTCGTTCATATAATCAATAGTCTCATATAACACAACCCCCCCACCCTTATCATGTTGCATAATCCTAATGTTGGAATCATTACACAGGTCACACATGATTTTGTACTCATCCTTACTTAAATTATAAGGTACAGTTTGTTGTCTATTATTATTTCTATATCTATATATTTGATCTATAACTACTTTTTCAAAACTGGCAAAGGTAGGGTGTAAACACACTTTTCTTGTAAAGGGGCATTGGTGCTAATTGTTTCTTAGTTCCATCAAATATGCAGAGAGGTTTAATTTCCTTAAATATAACTTAAATTGAATGATATTGTCCACTAAGTTAAATCTGGTGTGGGGTACAAATTTCATCCCCTTTCTAAATAAGGCAAAATGAGCGTCTGTTAACTCCAACGATGTGTAATTGTAAATAAAAAAAAAATGTTTTGACCATATTGTACATCATTATATTTGGTGATACAATCCTTATTACTATCTACCAATTATCCCTGTTGTCTCTGTACTGATGTGGCTGTTGTTTCCACCGACTGTTCATTTTTTTCCCTTGTTGTTCCCCCCAATAGGTCTCCTATTCTAAAAAAGACCTATACTGGTCCTGCGTATATATTTTTCCTTTATTTGCTGCATCATTAGTTCTAGCCTTGTTGTTGGCTGTAATATAAGTTTTACTTCTCTTATTCCAATTATACATGTTTCCTTCCTTATATTGTTGCAAGTCTCTTTTTAATTTCTCACATTTCCTTTTAAAATTTTTTTGAGAATTATTGTCTGCTACCTTAAATTGCTTGTCAAATAGACCTTGCCACTGGTCAAATACCAAATCTTGTATAATAACCTCATTCAGTCTATCAACTTCTTTAATGACATTTGCTTAATCCTAATTTATAATCATTACATTTCATGATAAATTTCATGAAGCTTATACCAAAGCTATCAAACAGTGTATAACATTCAATCAATAAATCATCATTTAAATCAATTCCCATGGGCTGTTTAAAAAAAGTAACCCCATGGGCACAATTTGAAGTTCAATACATCTATTTAAATATGAATTCTCAATTTGCAAGCTTTTGATCAAATTTAACTTGTGTCCATAGTAATAAATTAAATCTTCTAAAGTCCTATTACTGTCCGGACATGATGTTACTTTGTCCTGTAACACAGATTCAGTAAAAATATAATTATTGTCATACATAAAACCATCCAAGTCTCTAACATTCCTTATAGGTCGTTCACTTGACTTCTCCACATGTATAACATTTGAATTAGAGACAGTACCTTGTAAAACAGCGTTCCCAACCACAGAATAAGTTCATTTGGGAACAATTCTCTTCGGTTTGGTGCCCAAAATCAAATATTCATCCTCCGTACTGTTGCCTCGGCCCTTAGAACATGTGCTTACAAGCTCCTTCAACCGTTCGTTGCCCACAACTGCACTATAAGAAGTGCCAATATTTTCTGGTGTAAAGCTAGAAGCTTTACCAGCGCCATCACTCTTTCCTTCCTAAGGAGACTTGCTATAGTCACATGACTGTAGCGTAGACATACGTTCAGTTCCAAAATCAGCTGTTTTCCCGGGCTGGCTGCGCAGCTCGATCAGTCTCGTGAGTTCACCTTTTATAATTCACATTTCCGATTGAAGCTTCTGAATTTCATCCCTCCTAATGGGTGAACACATCGAGGGAAGCTCATCTAGTGAATTCATGGAAAAACCGACAATATAATCCACACACAGTATGTATTTGGAACAATGCCTAACAGCTCATTAGCCTCATCTCCCTAATACCATATTATACCTATCACATACCAGTGTTGACGCATATGTAACTGGTGCATGATTGGATAGTTAAGCTCATTAACACAGGGGTCAGTCATTGGGACAAAGTGGAGTAGGATCCTACATGGGGTCTTGTACGATCCTACTCCTCGGCCTTAGGAGGCTTTGTGAATCATATAGAGCTTCCATAGAGCATTACACCCAGCACAATAGTTTACACCCGGCACAATAGTTTACATGGTTTATGAATCTGGCTTAAACGATTAAACAAGTTCTGTATAAAAACAAAGGCATTATACTGTTGCTTATAAATAAGACAGAATGAAGATGAAAAAGAAGAGAATATTAAATTACAATATGGAATTTACCTTTTCTGAATCATGCAACTTCAATGATTTCATTACATACTATCAACCAAAAAAAAGCAACATTTGACATACTGTGACATTGGTATCAGAAATAATTCACCTAAGATACACAACGTTTTACATTTCAGCAAAATGTAATATATCAAACTGAAGTGTTCCTGTATATTTATGATTGCCTAAAATAATTTTCCAGTTTTGTTTAAACTCTTTTCTTATGGAAGCATCATCCACAGTCATTTCTAATTGAAATGAACTGGAATAGTCTTTACCTATGACCCTAGTTATGATGACTGTGTTAGCTGTAAAACCAATACTGGGGCACACTTACCAGTTCTACATAATTTGATCTCTGTAATATTATCTTTAGCTGTTTATATTAAAACTTATATCAAGAAATAGTGTTTTCAAAAAAATCACATTCCGCTTCAACTCCTGTGTGCCCATAAATTAATCTAGATAATCTGATGAACTGCCCTCTAGTTACATTGCACTTCATACATCTCGGATGTGCACTACTAAAATGTAAATAACTATTTACAAACCTGGGATAGAGGGAGGAAATGTTGCATTTTTGTGAATTTTCAGAACTTCAAACAACACCCCTATCACACTATCACAGGTTTATGAATCTTCAAAAATGCCTAATGATGAAAGGTGAGCTAACCCTGGTGTACCAGTTCAAATAAGCATCATCGGTATAATTATACCTCCTTTGAATGTCTATTAAACCTACGTAGAGTTGGCAACTTTTCATGTAAAAAATTCTGGACATGTACACAGCCATTCCAGTGTCCCATTACTTGGCTATTTCTCCATTTCTTCCCAGTTGCCATAAACAATGTTCACAACTCACAGTGAGCATAATGTTTTCTGCTTTACTTCTACAAAGATTACAGATATTTGGACTTAATTTAAAACTTTTATTTTAAAATTTTATAGCACAAACACTGATAGATATCTGCTAAATAAAGTAATTCAAATTCACAATGAAAATAGACTTAGCATTAAAACCTTTCTGCCTTTGAAACTCGCATTCACTGAAACGGCATGGAAAACCCACATTCAAAGAAAATGCATCTGACCAGTAATAGGTACTAACCCTAAAATGCTGCCTCTTTCCTTAGCCTTAACCCTATGCCTTACCTTCATTAGATCCATCTCATAAAACTGCCACTACACAAGACACACTTGGACATACAGACAATACTATATCTTATCCCCTAACCTAACCTTGATGCTAACCCTAAAATACACAATCTCGTACACAAATATGTAATACCTATCTTTTACTCATCCCCAATCCTAAACCTACCTCACATACAAATGCAGAAACACTCTCACCCCTCCATCCTCACTTACCTATCTTAACATTATACAGTATCAACATTTCTACTGCATGGCTATCCATACAATTGGCATTAAACCACACACCATGTGTTTGTTGAAGAAATGTCATTCAAGAAAAACGTGGGGGACTTATATATATATATATATATATATATATATATATATATATATATATTCAGTATCATGTATGTGGTATGCATATATATATATATATATATATATATATATATATATATGCAGTATCATGTATATGTGGCACTGTAAGGTTTATAATGAGTCATAAAATCAGATACATGAATGTGCACATTGATCACATGATCTTCTGACATGATCCCACTGAATACTGGTTTGGTATCCGTCATCTTTATAGAGAGAGAGGTGTGCTTAAATTGTCTATCAGTATTTGACACAACTATATTTGATTAGTACAACAGCATCCTCAGGCTTATCACACTTGCACTTTTGGATACATTACATTTGTATAGCACCAGTTACTAATATTTTTCAGAAGTCTGTGACTACATCTGTCACCAGAAATTAATTCATCCAGAAAAAGAAACATTTAAAAGACTTCTTTGATCACATTAAATGATTAAGTCCCCACCAATAATACTGAAATGCATAATCAAGTGCAACAGAAATATTCTACTTGATCACTTAGTGAAAACAAGAGTAAAACAGCATCATAAATAAAAACAGTATCATAATATAGTAGCCTACTGTTTCAAAATGCATTTAATATTCATGGAGTCATTCAGACTTACTATCTTTATTGCTTGCAACTTTAGCCAGCAACATAGCTACTTGATATCCAATAACAGTACTTTGAAATATTACTGTATAGCTATGAATTCCACATTCTGCTTCCTCTATATATGCAAACAGGCTGTGGAACAAATAGGTAAAACTGCAACATTTCGTAAGTACCTGAATCACATCTGAAACATGTCTGTTTGTCGTCTACTGCACAGTTCAAATGTCTTCAAGAATTCAAATTCCACGTGCACGGAAAGCAGACATAAACAATCAGTCACACAGAAGCAAAATACTGTTTTCGTCTTCTGCACCTGTGTGTGACCACATGCAAAGGGTGTTCTTAAAGAAGAACACTCAAAAAAAAAAAGGAAAAAAAAGTTTTTTTTTTTTAAAAGAAAATTAATCTTTAATCTCCTGGTATTTTTTCTGGTCAATATGCTGTCCTTTCCATTTTTTGGACAGTATCCCTTAATTCTGGACAGTCCATAAAAATTCTGAGCAGTTGGCAACCTTAAACCTACCTGATAATAACAAGTTTATGTCTTCTAGTAATTTTAACATACTAGCATTGCAATCAGTATTGTTAATGATAATAAGACAGTTGTCCTTATCAGCCTTCGTAAATCTAACTGAACACAGGCTTTGTAATTTTCCAAGGGCAGCTGTCTCTTCACTAGTTAAACTAAAAAAAACTGTGAAGCACAGGCTTGATTAAACATAATCTAATGTCTTTATCACAAATTTAGACAAACGTTTTCCAAGTACCTGTTAATATGGGTTAAATGTGTACATTTTCTTATTACCATCCTCCTCACAGGTTGCAAATGCTAAAAATAAAACACCCATCTTTAATTGCCTAAACTAACTGAAAACACAACTAAATTATAAATATGCAAAATTATTTCATAATCTTTACTATACCACTAAAATAAATCAAATTGTCGACACTATTTAAAGATTAAAAAAATAAAAAAGAATTGGATGAGAAAATCACCTACCTGGATTAATTCTGCTTTTTTTCTTAATACTTCATTTTCACAGGTACAAATAATGAAAAAAATATAACACTGCCTGTAGCTAGTCAATCTGGAAACAGCAATGCCAACAAACCAGACCCCAGGTTTTAATCACCTTAACTAACTAAAACATAACTAAACTGTAAAACTACCAAATCCTTTCTTAATCTTCACTATACTACTAAAACAAATCAAATTGTCTGACACTGTTTAAATTTAAAAAAACTCAGAACTGGAAGAGAAAACAACCTACAGCACAATCCATTAATAAAAACCCATGCAAAACAAGATTACATATTAGAAACACAAATGCAAATGTATGTACATCGACACATAAAGGTCGATGTACACATACACAGCGAAACACATAAACGGCGAAAATCAAAACGCCGAACATGTTTCCTAGCCAGCAGTGCTGTGGTGGGGATAAGGAAATATATCCTTTTCCCCACTGTAGTGTGGTCTCGGTATATTTAAGAAGGGGGATGTGGCGGGCTGCACCCCCATATATCATATCTATATCATATATTTATATATATATATATATATATATATATCATATATTTATATGGCTATCTATGAATCTATGTATGTGTGTGTGTGTGTGTGTGTGTGTGTGTGTGTGTGTGAATTTCTTTAATTTCACTGAGCTGCTGTTCAGCAAATCGCAGTTCATTGAAACTTTTTTTATATACAGGAAGAAATACATCAGCATTATAAGACAAATACCTATTTATAAAAGGGCCTTTATCAAGTCTTGCTATGTACATTACTAAATTCTATAGCCATAAACTGATCATCAAACATAGATTAATATAGCAATAACCCACGCCTGGGTGTGGGTAATGTTGGATTTACCCATGGTTGGTGTGGTTTGGTCACTAGGGCGAAGCCCGAGTGGCCAAACAAAGCCAACCGTGGGTAAATCCAGCATTACCCACACCCAGGCATGGGTTATTGCTATTATACAATGACATTATTTAAGAAAAAAAATAATTACTTTTCTTAAACAATGGCATTGTATAATGCCTCCTTCCGTAGCTGTCTGGTATTCTGCGGCAGTTCTGATGTACTGCGCAAGCGTATGCCTGCGCAGTACATCAGAGCTGTGGGCAAAAGCAACGGAGAAAGCAAGATCTCCATTGCTTTTTAAAAACTGTTTCACTATGTTAAATGGGTTTAACATAGTGAGACAGCTTTAAAAAAAGCAATGGAGAATTAAAGTCGTCTCGCTATGTTAAACCCATTTAACATAGCGAGACAGTTTTGAAAAGAGCAACGGAGAAAGCAAGATCTCCATTGCTTTTTACAAACTGTCTCACTATGTTAAAGGAGTTTAATATAGCGAGACAGCTTTAAAAAAACAACGGAGATTCTCTGTTGCTTTTTTTAAAGCTGTCTCGCTATGTTAAACTCCTTTAACATAGCGAGACAGTGTGAAGCAATGGAGATCTTGCTTTAACCGTTGCTGTAAAAAAAAAGAGTTATAGTAATGGAAAAAGTCCGGGCGACTGGACCTTTTTCCATTACTATAACTCAGATTTACAACGTGCACGCTGCCAATCAGCGTGCATGTTTTTGAATATTAATGAGAGGGTCGTTGTATAATATATCTTTATTAATAACTACATTTTTATCCAGTAACTATATTCAGTGATTATTTTTTTTTTTTGCTTTCATCTTAATAGCAGACATTTCTTTATGACACACAACATTGCCAGTATTTACAAATTCTGTAAATGATGGCATAACATCAGTTTTCCATTTCTTTGTAGTCATTTCCTGATTATTGGTAATAAGCTCCAGAGAAGTGGTAACTGAGATTTGGGTACATATCCAAGAAATGAAGCATTAAACAACATCAGTTAATATAAAAACCAACAATATAAGTAGCAAAGTCCTACCAAAGGAATAAATGCAGCTTCTGAAGATAAAACCACTGAACCAATGGCAAAAATGATGAACCAATACCGCAGATACTACAAAGTCAGAAGGTAGCATAAAAAACTTTTAATGTGTTAGCGCTTTCACAGCAATCCAAGACGCATCATCAGACACAGAATACTAACAGCACTTCATTTTTAAAAAATGAACATCCAATAAAATGCAGTTTAAAAAATGAAATTAATGTATGAACTTGAGCATTTAAAGCTACAACATATAAAAAATAATAATATTATCTAGACTAATGGTGCTTATAAAACAAGTGCATACATATAAAAAATAAAGAATATATAGAATATAAAAATATATATATATACTTAATATGTATAATAACAAAGTAGTACACATATTTCTATATATATTAATATATATGCATGCATTCAATAGAATACCTTACTTATCTAAAAATTTGATTCTTTAAAACTGGTTTAATACAGCATATATAATATATATAAAAACTTTGAGAGACCTGGCATATTGCTAAATAAACTATATGCTTGGTGTCGCAGTTGGCTGTAGCTTGTATTCTTATAACTTGCCCTGTATCAGGGTGCATAAAGACATCTGTAGAATCTATATATTTACACCAATTACATTTGTTGCAGGGGGACGTACCCAGCTGAGGCCTAGGCATAATATTATACAGTATAGTTGGTGGATAACAAAGCATCCGCTTTAAATTCTTTTTATTCTTATATATAAAACCTAGGCTTATTTCGTACTGTTGAGGCCAACTCCTTATCAACAGGAGAGGGACACCTACAGTTTAATTTCTTCATTCTTTCTGTACAATATTATTGCAAGGGTTACCAATACCTTACATGACTGTTTACTGGGATGTAACATCACTTTAAAGCAGTATAATTATCTCAAATGTGAAAAACCTATTGCACCTTTAATACACGGGATACCTAAGAGTCACAAGGACCCATATAAGCCAGCCCTCAGACCTATAGTGTCTGGCAGGGGATGGTGCACAGAAAATATTTCAATATTTGTTGAAAAGCACTTGAGAAGCATACTTAATAAGAATTCATACATGTTGAAAGACACAAGGAATTTTTTAAATGATTTGTATGCTTTTTCAGAACATAATACACGTGGCACTTATATTTTAGTGACATTGGATGTGCAGTCCCTTTTTACCTGTATACCAAATGATGTAGGCATTGAGTTTCTGAAACAGTATTTATTGCATAACAATGAGTTTACTGGCACTTTTATAGAATTAATTTGTCTTTTTATGGAAATAATAATTCTCGAGAACAATGTTTTCATCTTCAATGGACAGTTATATTGGCAACAGAGAGGCATAGCTATGGGTACTTCTAGTGTCAATAGCTACGCCAGTATTGTCATGGCACATTGGGAGAATAATTTAATTGTTAATGCATTTAAGGAGGTCATCTTTTATCGCAGGTTCATAGATGACCTTTTCTTGTGGTGGGATGGGGATGAAAATACAGTTTTGAAATTCCATGAATATATGGATTCTACTACACCTTTTCTTAAATTTGCACTGAATTATTCCAGGGATTTAATAAATTTTCTGGACGTGGCAGTCTTTAAGACTACTGAGCTAGCTTTGTCCACTAAAACATATAGGAAGGACTGCCATAGGAACAATTACCTTCACAGGCAGAGCATGCACCCTCCCACATATCCATTGTAATATTGTTAGCAACCAAGGTTTACTGGCATCTAGATTGAATGTTAATGATTCAGATTTTGTCAGAGAAATTGATCTTTTACATGACATGTTTGAACAGAGAGAATGCAAGATGCCCAGATTCATCAGATAGACAGGAGAGAACACTGGGAGCTGAACCTTGGACATGCCTGAATAAAAAAAAAACTATTTTCCTCTCGATAAGTGAGGAAAGTGAGTACAAGAGCTGTTTTTCTCTAAGCAAGTGAAAGTTCAAAGTAAAAGAAATACAATGCCACCTGTCAAAATTAATGAAGAAGAAAGCTAAAAAAGCACAAACAGATCCAGCGAGAAAAGCAGGGGCAGTTACAATGACTATAACCATGGCCATCAAAGCACAGGTCTCCAAACAAGACCATGAACCAGAAAGAACCAGAAAGAGTTTACAGTGAAGGATGTTCTTCTAGAAGTGAGGGATATTAATATGAAACTTGAGGAATGTGACCAGGAGAATGATACAAACATGCAAGAAATGACTAATGACCTCAATAAGCACTCAGATATTTACAGTCCTTAGTACAAGAAAGCCAATAATTAAAAGTCAGGCTTGAAGCTTCTGAGCCAAAGGTGGATAATATGGAAGCAGCTCTGATCATCCTGAAGACACCAGAATCGAGTAAGCAGAAACAGACCGTAAAACCAAAACAATGAACTAAAAGAAATGGTTGTGTCAGCAAACAGAAGTGGATGTCCAAGAAAAGTTTATTCACCAAAATTCACAAGCACTTTCACCCTAACTCAATTGTAGGGCTTTTTCAAGTATAAAAACTTTTCTTGGACATCCACTTCTGTTTGCTGACACGACCGTTTCTTTTAGTTCATCCTGAAGACATGGCAAGACTCCAAAATATTTGACTGAGCTGGACATCAGAGGTAAAGGAGGGAGCCAACTGTAAGGCATTTATAAAAAAAAATTGGCAGAATGCTCTCAAGTGAATAAATAGGAGATTTGTATACAGCATACACATTTGATGGCCTGGATACCACAGAGAGTAAGCCTATGATGTGAAATCCTAGCCCAATTATTATTCAGTTTAATATCAATGAAACCAAAGAAAAGATCCTGTCTAACATGCAGAAACCAAGTCTGAAGCTGGAGTGTCGGGATGCATGGGTCTTCATTGACTTTGTAGCTCAGACTAGGAGGAGCAGGGCACATTAAATGTGAATCCAGAGACAGTGCAAAATAAACAGAGTAAAACATAGGTTGCTGTATCCTGCTTTGATCAAGCTGTTTCTGTTGAAGAATTCAATGGCTTTCTGCACTCTGGAGGAGGCAGAGGAAGTCTTAATAGGGACAGCAAATGGTCCTGAAAGAAAGTAACCTTGTGTAGAGCAAAGTAGCCCATCAACAGTGATAGAACACAGGGTGCCAAAATTGATTAGTGAGAAAGGAATGCCAATGTTTCCACTATTTAGAAAAATAACCAAAATGTATTAGTGAGAAAGGAATGCCAATGTTTCCACTATTTAGGAAAATAAATCTTTGAAATATCACGTTCATTGATATCCAAAAAGGACACAATGGGGGGGGGGGGTTATGTTAAGGGAAGGTACTGGTACCATACAATGGGCATTATGTTAAGGGAAAGTACTGGGGGTTCTGGTGTGTAGATCGCGAGACAACTGCCCGCGAGCTACAATGCCGAAACCAGAAGGCCGCAGCACCGCTAGCCCGTAGAGCGATGCTGCCGAATGAAAGACCCGCTGGCAGAATCTACGTCGGTAGTAAACCCGACACATACAGACGGCCCCTAAGGTATACACACTGACTGTCAAAAGACAGTGTACACGTCCGTCAGCGGGAAACCGAACGTAAAGGCAAACGGCACATCGGTAGTGCCACACAAGTACAGCACAGACATACACAACACAAACATCTACCTTAAAATCCCATGTCGAACACAAAAACACAGTACACGGTCCATAAGAAGCAGGAAGTAAAATCCACACTATGACACGTACAACACAGCATAGCTAACCCCAAGAACTGGCGCATACAATAGTAAGGCATGTGTCAGACTAGGACCTTAAAGTGATATACACAATAATTATAACCACTTCAGCAGAACTACAAATAGAAAACAACCAAAAGAATGACCAGTGAAAAGTAGCCCTACATTCCAAATGAATCCCTTGTAATTAAAGAACTCTATTCTCTAGTGCCTTGGCCGTTTTTCACTGGTCATTCTTTCGGTTGTTTTCTATCTCTGATTTACACAATAGTTGTAGACCCAATACCCCACACACAGTACAACCGAGGGAAACAACAGGCTGTGTACTCGGTGGACCCATGTCACAGCAGGAGGGCTGTAGTGTAGGACCAAATAATAACAAACCATACCTGCAACAAACAGTACCCGTCCTGGATGAGCTCCTGGGTGAAGTGTTAGTTGGGAACATTCCACCCTGGTCAGGCATAGACTGCTAACCCAGTAGCAGGACATACATTAGCAGCAGCCCACCACCCACACCATGGTAGTGTATGCAGGTGTTACCAAACACAACAGCTTGTCCCTGCAATAGAGATGTACACAGGTATGCAGTTCCATAGACAAGGGTGCAACACACAGGTACCTACCTATGTAACATCTGCCACTGTAAATGAGAGTGGGCCCAACACCCTGATTGGCCAGCAGCAACCACTGGGAGTGAAAGGGGGCTGGTGCAGTACACTGAGAATCTGTGCTGCAACTAGGTAGGGCGGATACCTACCAGAGTACAAGCATACGGCAACACCAGGGTTGTGATAACTGCAAACAGTGACACTATAGCAGAGAGGCAGTCAGAGACAGGTGGGGTGCACACAGTTGTATAGGGCCACTGTGGCAGACAGCGCTAGCACACGCAGTACGAGAAAAGGTGTTGTACAGCGAGTAACCCACCATCTGGAAAGGACCTGCTCCAAGGCTAGTTGTATACCCCATTGCCAGCTACCCTCGCTGAGATGGATGCTGAGAGGCCTTCAACAAGTGCTGCTACCATGCTGGAATCTATGTATCTGTATAGCCACGGTCTGCTTGGCAACAAATACACCACAGTGCCTAGCCAACGTGGTAAACCAATGCTGGTTGGGTACCTCTACCATCTGGAACGTGACGTACCACCGAAACGGTACTGGGCATGTATCGAGCGGAGAGTAAAGGCATGCAGAGGACATGCCATCACTGTATGCCAGGAGGAGGGGGAAGAACTGCTGAAATCACTGCCACACCAGCATGGTCCAGATGCAACAATGGCCCCCATGGCTACACTGCGAGCGGAACTGCGGCAGAGGGCGGTAACCGGTACTGAAATGCCAAGCTTGGTAATGCAGAGTGTCCTAGGCACAGCAGACGACAACGTACTACAGGAGATGCCTTGTCATGCAACACTTCATCGAAGCATAACCAGGGTACGACAGCGGGCACGGGCATCCATGACTACACTTCCAGCAACACTTGCAGGTATTGATGTCAGCCAGTATCCACTCTGTAGTGGCAGCTTCATCCTCCGTAGAAGGTTGGATATGGATGGTACAAATTCCTTGGTTCTACTTACTACTGCACAGAATTTGACAGATTTGTGCAGATCCGACATCATTCTTGACGATGGCACCTTCCCCACACGGGCTGATGTATGTCGCCAGCTGTACACATTACATGGATGTATTGGCATGCCCACCTCAACTAGGATTGTACCCCTGGTGTACTGTCTCATGACACGGAAGTCAGAGTCTGCATACACTGCTTTGTGGGAAGTACTGAAGGGTATGGCTGCTGATCAGGAATGCACTTTGTCCCCACAGTATATTATGACCGATTTTGAGAAGGCAGCAATACGTGCCAGCTGGAAGGCATTCCCTAGGAGTATTCTGAAAGGATGCCTATTCCATTTTGCTCAGATCATCTGGCGTCAGATCCAGCATCATCACCTTGTTGCCCTCTATGGCACAGACACTGCATTCTCAATTGCCATCCGCAAGCTAATCGCGTTGGCATTCCTACCATTGGAGGATGTTGTTCCTGCATTTTTGGACATTGTGGCTTCCTTACCGGAATGTGCTCAGCCAATTGGTGTTTTTCTGGACCATCATTATGTACGGGGCCGTCCACGCAAGTATGCATCCTGCAGTTCATCACAGACACGAATGCCATCGTCGTACCCTTTGCGGTTTTGGAATGTGTCTGATGTCTCAGAAATAGACTTCCCACGGACTAACAACCAGGTGGAGGCATGGCATCGTCAGCTGAAGGTATTACTGGGACGCCCAACTGTACAGCTAGCTGACCTTCTGTGTGTTCTGCAGCAGGAGCAGAACCTGACTGATAACCGACGTGAATCTCTTCTGAGGGGAATGCCTGTAACTCCACATAGGAAGGCTATTGTAGTAAGGGAGCGTCGCCTAAAGCACATCTTACAGCATAAGTGTGACTACAGTGATGTGCAGGATTTCCTCCGTGCTGTGGCACATTTCTACAAGTTGTGATAATGTTTGCGTTTAGTATGCACCAAGCACTACACACATCATTTATTCAATTAATAAAGACTGTGCCCACAGAACACAGTTTCCATGGTACCACTTTCATGCCCGCGTGGCATGCTATGCCAGCTGCATGTTCCACTAACAGTTGCACATTGTGGCTTCTAAGGGGGTGTACAGTCTATCACTGTGTGGGTTTGTATGTGCCACTTGCGGTTAGGGTGTGGGGGTTTCCTCGGTTCTGACAGGGAATAGTCCACAGTCATTTGTCACTGCAGCTACTTTGTCATCCTGCCATGTGTCCACCTCCAGCTGTCTCACAGGTGGATGTCGCACTGCCTAGGTGCCTGAACCCAAGTACTGGTACCGGAAAGCACACTTATTAAACTGACACTTCTGTGTATGGTGATTTAGGTAAACCTGCATCATGGGCTCTGGTCACAGTTGGACAATGCAAAATTGCTGAAATGGAATCTTAAATTTGAGCATGCTATTAATGAGCCGTTGGCTCATTTAGGCAGAGTCACTAAAATTAGGAGGTAGAATTACATGGTACAGGGAGACCCCATTACACACTGAGATCAATAGATCATATTGATATAAGTGTGCAGTACCTGCTCAGATAAAAAAACATGGTGCTAAATATATGCCAATGAAATTTACGGCCCAGCAAGCTGAATAGTGTGTTCATAACAGAGAGAGAGAGAGAGAGAGAGAGAGAGAGAGACTATGTTTAATGAAGATGTAGACTAAAGGAAGAAACCAGTGCTGTAGGGGGGGGTCAAGAGAGGTGGGACATGTTTAAATAAGTAAGGGGATCTACACCACAATGAAAGATTTTAGAAAAGGGATGCATAAAACAACATTTGAATTCTCTGTACACTTATAGACTGAAATGAAGTAGTTGAGCTCAAGAGAGAGAGATTGAGTTGTGACCAAATTATTGTTAACAACATACCAAAATGCAAATGGGGAGGGGGGTCTTTAAAGGGAAAGAAGTCATGTGAAATGAAGGGACAAGAAAATAAAGAGTGACCAATAAAGGGCTTATATTGAAATTAAGAGACAAAGAAAGAAGATCTACCTATAAGGAAGTAAAAATTGAAAAGTAACTGAAGAGGAGAGATGGAGGTGAAATAATGCCTTGTGGACTCAGAAAGTAGTTTCCTGACATCTCCTTTTGGATTTGGAGAGAAAGAAGTATTATGGCTGTGTTATTAAGGGCCAGGTGACCACTTCTTAATAGTCACTGATATTTGTACATATTTACTAGTTTGTTTGCTGGTAAGGAAAAGCCTACAGCAATGAAATAAGGAACAATAAGAAAAGAGTAAGTAATAGAAGGTTAATAAACAGACACAGTACGTGGGCTAATGGAAACAAAGTATGCAAAAGAAGATGTGTTACAACTTGGTAGTTATGGTGAGAGATCTCTGTGGCAGCCAAGTACAAGGTGTAGGAAAGGTCAAAATTTTATTAAGGGGAGTTACTAGGTCAAAAGGTGAAAAGTATATACTGTAAAAATGGGAATAAGGATGTTAACATGGAATGTAAATGGACTGACAAATCAGACAGAATATTGATTTAAGCAAAGGGGACAGATGCAGGCATATAGTAAACTCTCAGTTAACTGGAACTCAAGCAACCAGCACAAAAAAAACAAACAAACAAAAAAAATAAAATAAAAAATCAAAGGAATATAGTACAATTTTCATGTGTTGCACTTTCTGTTCACCCCTCCCCCTGAAGAAACATACCTTGTGTTTTTAGACTTTTAAGAAGGAAGATAGGAATAAATTCCCTCTCTCCCCAACCTGACAACAAGTCAAACCAAGCAAATAGTATAGGGTACAGTATTAGTCAGGCCTATTTTTAATATTAATGGTCAAGCAACCAGAAACCACAGTTATCTGGCATATATCAATCCCCATGGGTGCTGGTTAACTGATAGTTTACTGTACTAACATTGCAGGAAACACATTTGGGGAGGGTGAACACAGGAAACTAGGGAGGAAAGAATAACTGTTGGCAGAGTCACACTATGAGAGAGCCAGAACAGGGTAGTTACTTTGGCATGACAGGGATTGCAATTAGAGGTGGTGAAAACTCTTAGAGATAACCATAGGTGTTAAGCTGGCATAAAAGATTATCTTCTGGGGAAAAATATGCACTGTGGTATCAATCTACAAGCAATCTGGATCTAAGCAGGAAATGGTAAGACATATGTTGTTAGAAATAAGAAAGTCTGACCCGGTGATATTAATAATAATGGGAGACTGGAAGGTGACTTTCACATGAATTGAGGTGAAGCAAACAAGATGTAAAAAAAAGAAGGAAAAATAAAGGGGAGAGGGCAGTAAGTAGATTGTTGAACAGCATGGGATGGTGGATGTGTGGAGTTTAACCCAGGGTTCAAGGAAAGAGGGTTACACTTACTTTAGTCCAAAGACCAAGAGATGGTGTATGATGTACAAGATTTGTATCATGGAGGAGCATTTGAAAAGAGTGGGACAAACAGATGTGAGTCCAATAACAAACTCATATTGTGAGTATATCAAGATTATGATACAGATGGGAACAAAGGCATTATTTCACCTCCCTCTGTCCTCTTCAGTTAATTTCACTAGAGATTCCCAGTAAATTACCAACAAAAATATTAGTATTGATTCCGGAGTGGGATCATTTCTAAGATATTATCTGGAAAGCAATATAAAGTAGATCAAGGGAAAGGAATGTATAGGGGAAAAAATAAAAGAGAAAAGAAAGGAAGTGGAAACCTCCCCAAATTGGACAAATTCGACTGAGAATGAGTTAACTACAGGAAACAGAAAATGAGGACTTGAAAAAAATCTACTGAGGGAAGTTTCTGTGTATATATGCATGTCTGTGTGTGTGTGTGTGTGTGTGTGTGTGTGTGTGTGTGTGTGTGTGTATATATCTATATATATATATATATATATATATATATATATATATATATATATATATATATATATATATATATATATATATATATATATATATATATATATATACATATATATATATATATATATATATATATATATATATATATATATATATATATATATATATATATATATATATATATATATATATATATATATATATATATATATATATATATATATATATATATATATATATATATATATATATATATATATATATATATATATATATATATATATATATATATATATATATATATATATATATATATATATATATATATATATATATATATATATATATATATATATATATATATATATAAAATTGCTAAGGGAATTACATAGGGGAAGGATGAAACGATGACAGGCGATTGTTTAGGTGAATGGCAATGCAAAATGTATGGGATATGAACTCACCAAGAGATTTCAGGACATTGACAGCTCGATTAAGGCAGCAGAAGGTAGAAAGAGCCATTTTACAAATATGTCAAACGGGGCCAGGGGCTAACAAGAAATCTGAATGAAATACTCAAGGATTTTAGAAAATATTACACTAATTTAAATAGGAGTGACTGGGGAGGTCAGGTAAAGGAACAGAGCACGATTCTGCTCTTGGAAGGGTTGTTCTACCTAAATTAGATGTAGACAAGTCTAACCTTTTTAAGGAAACAAGTAGCATCAGAGGAAGAGGAAGAGGTCCTGGACCAGACAGGATTCCCATTCAGGCATGGAGGATGGCAAGAGACAAACTAATGCAATGTTGGGTTAAGCTAATGAATGGAGTGATGCAGACACAAAGAGCCCCATGCTCCTGGCAAAGAAGCATTATAGTGCAATTTAGAGGGAGAAAAAATACATTGCCAAGAATTCTGCATGTCAATAGCAGTTTTAAACCATGACTGCAAGATGTTTAATGAAATTACAGTGGAAAGACTGGTAAGGGTACTACCGCAGTTAGTTAATAATGATCAGTCTGGTTTTGTTGAGGCTAGAAGAAAGGGGATAACATTATGAGGACCTTAATGATGATGCAAGATGCACAGATAAAGGAAAAGAAGCTGGACCTTATCTCCTTGAATGCTGAGAAGGCATACAAAACTGTCAAATTACCATATTTGTTTAAGGCTCAGGCCATAATATACTGCTGCAAGAACTGATTGTGATTCTACAGGGGACAGATGGTGGAATGATAGCACAGGTGAAGATAGCAGCATCTCTTTCGGGGGTACTAGAGATAACAAGAGATACCAGGCAAGGGTGTCTGGCTTCTCTGTTGCTATTTGCTATGGACCTAGAACTGTTGGCAGCAGTGAGGCAGCTGACCATTAGGGAATATTGGTAGGCCAACATGGAGCTAAAGACTGCTCTGCTGGCAATATTATTTTGTGTCTTGTCCAAGCAAGAATGAATATAAATAGGATGTTTATACTAAACAGAGAGTTTGGAGCTTTCAATAGGTATAACATTAACAGACAGTAGATTAAAGCCCTGGGAATCTCTATAGGTGATGATCTACCTTGGGCAGATGGAAAGATGGAGTTATTACATCTCTAGGTGTAATATTAAGGGACACCTATGAAAGCTCCATGTTCAGCATATACGAACAGATCATGGTGAAAATAAAACCACATTTACATAAGTAAAGGAATTGTGAGTGAATTTAGAACAGTGCATACAAGGTTTTACATTGGCATGTCCTTCCACACATATATGCATCTCAACCATTTTGGGCTTTACAAGGGAAGGAGGTAGTCGCAAAAATGTCAGATTAGATGAAGGAATTTGTATGGCAAGAGTACCCTGGGGAAAAATAATGCTTCCTAAAGAGCAGGGAGATTTGGCAGTTCCATTGAGAAGTATCTAAAAGTGATTTAATTAGAATTTTACACAAAGTGTCAGAACAAGGGATTTGCATCAAAGTGGAAGTAAATGATCTGGGGGAGATACCCTGATTTATAAAGGATGGTTTTATTAAGTATTTTTTGGGAGTGGATGCCCAATAAGTTAAGTCCCCCTTTTTAGACACATTGAGCAAAGAAATAAAATGGCTATTTCTGAGAAAAGAGTAGGAAAACAGAGAGACACACGTCTGCCAATAACAGCAGCATTAGGGGATAAAAGGTGGAAAACAGGAATGTGATGGTGGAAGCAAATAAATACAAAACTAGTTTATTGGGAGCAAATGTTTTAAAATGAGGAAGTAATGGCGTGGGAAGAAGCAAGAATACAATCTGAGCTAGATAATGCCCTTTCTCAGGGCTACCTAGCCCTTAGGGAGATGTTAACAATAAGAGCAGTGGACGTACCCTCGAGAGTGAGTGGCCAACCATGATAAAATGGGTGATAGGGACTAGACAGTCCTAGAAGATACCTGCTATCAGGTGCCTATCACCTAATACGGGGAGGGGAGTAAAATAATATTAAACTGGAAAACCAGTTGAGAAGATTTTTTGGTGACCCACATTGACAAGAAAATTTGTAGTATGAAGGGTAAGGTGATGAAGTCAAGAATATTTAGAATTTTTAACATGTAAGTACTTATATAAATATTTTAACACCCCTCAGGGAACTGAAAGGTGTTTCCAGTGAGATAGCAAGATTGTTGAAGGTGTGAAACAGAAGGTATGGAATTGGCAATGCATTTTCTTATCTTGCCTGAAATTGCAGTAGTTCTGGAATGATCTAGACAATCTAATTCAGACAACCGCACAGAGGGGATATGGGCATCTCAGAAGAGTTATTTTTCTTAGGGATTTAAAATCAAAAGGAGATAAGTAGTAGAGAGAAAGTAATTGCTTGTATTGCATGCCTTGTGGCAAAAAAGTGGTTACTTGAAAGTGGGAAAGAAGTGAGAGCCTGACCATACAGTTACTGGAACACCTAATTAATCGGTTTAAACAAGAGGAAGAAGGGACTGGAAAGGAAGGAGAAGGTTTCTGGATATTTGTCTGAGGTGGCTAGAGTATAAGGATAGGGTAGGGTTGCCTGCTGAAACTTGTAGGATGGATGTAAAGATCTGATGAAGACTTGGGGAGATACATGTTTACAGACTGTATTTAGCTAAAGAGGAGAACAGGGGGTGAATGTGTTATATTTAAAGATAGTTTAGAGACAGGAACTAACAAAAAGATAATGCTGTTCTTTGGAAGCATACAAAGAACAAATGGGTGAGCATGATTAGCTGAAGATGAATCATAAGAGATAGAATCCTTTTCGATTAGCACAGGCTTCACTTGGACCATCTGTGAACTATAAAGATGTACAAACAATGATAGGTAAAATGCAACAAATTAATGTGGAGGATGCTGGATTCCATTCAGAGAGTAATTAATTTATTGTATGTATCATACTACTGCCTGGATAAGTGCTATGTGGACTTATAATAGTGGGTTTTATTTATACAAAAATATTTTTGGTTCTGGGTGATTATCACTGTTGATGTCATACCATGACCCCATGTGTAAAAATGGGGGGAAAGGGGTTGAGGATGGATGGCTGTATGGATGCAGGAACTGCCTGTAGCACATTATACAGCCTCATGAACAGCTCAGATGTATGCATGTTGGTCCTGTGCCTTCAATACGGTATTAAAATATTACAGGGATCATCCATGTCTTACTATCTATAAGTACATTATAGGTTGCATGGATTGTTAATGTAAGTATTTTCTCTTTTCTGGTTTATCAGCCTTTTACTGGAAATAAGCTTTTCAATTGATTTAAAAATGTTGATTTTCTTTTTATTGGTGTTAATAAAGCTGTTTAAAAATGATGTAAGGATAACTTAGAAAAAGTAATTATTATAATAATGATGCTATGTTGTGCATTACAGTGGCACAGTGGATCGAGTTGTCACCTCACAAAAAGAGGTTCTCCAGTTCTATTCTCAGATGGATTGTCTTCTGTGTGGAGTCTACATGTTCTCCCTGTGTTTATGTGGGTTTTCTTCAGGTGCTCCATTTCCTCCCACATTCCAAAGGCAATGCAGTAGGTGGACTGGACAGTCTAAACTGGCCATAGGTGTGAGTGTACATTGGTGTTTGTGTGTTTGTGTGTGTGTGTGTGTGTGTGTGTGTGTGTGTGTGTGTGTGTGTGTGTGTGTGTTTGTGTGTGTACTAACGAAGAACAACCATGAAAGGCTAGCCACCCAGTGGTATGAACCTTGGCTTTGTTATGACTGTCAGTGCTGAAATGACACCCAAACCCATCTGCAAAAATGGGAAAAAGAGGTTGTGGTTGGACAGATGAACATATCTTGTGCTTGCCTATTTAAATTAAACGATTATAAACAAATATGTATTACTGTCCTTTAAATCCCTCCTGGTGATGATACAGCTACACTGAAAGATATCCTACACTGCATATCCATAACAGTTCCACAAGAAAAATACCACTAAGTGATGTGAATGTCAGTTGGTTGGACATAAACCTTAACTCTCCTACATTTAACATGAACTTATTTGATTTTGCACAACTATTTTATATCCCCATACATTATAGAAATACATCAAATTCCCTATTAGACTGGATCCTAGTATCAGACCCTAGCAAATACACCACCACCACTGGTACAACATCAGACTCTCTCAGTGATCATCTCCCGATTTACACAACTAGACATCTCACACATCCACTTAAACAGCATGTTTATAAAACAACACATAACCTTTCTGAGTTTAACCCAGAAATGTTCATTCCTACTCTATCATCTATTAACTGACACTTCCTAAAAATCTTCCCCTTAGATAATGCTGTAAATGTATTCAGTGCAACTTTCCTGAATATCCTAAATAGCCTTGCGCCTCTGAGAAGGAAGAGACTAAAAACAAATAATGCACTTTGTCTGTCCAAAAATAGTAGAATGGTAATGCAGGAGAGTAAAAAGCATGGAAACAATAGCAAAAATAAAAACACCACGCTATCCTGAAAACTTCAAAATTATATTATACTAAACAGCAAATAAATGAGAAAATATATACCCTAATAACTTTCAGAGTAATAGTAAACACAACTCTAAAAATTCTGGAGAGCCATTAAAGAATTCTTGCAACCTGACCCAAACCTCTCTCACAATAATTCACCACTGCAATACAATTCAGCTCGTATTTCATAGATAGTATAGCATCTCTAAGGATTCTCCAACATCTAATCCTAACCCGGCCCAGCAGCCACGTATCACCATACCCCCTTGCACCTTCAAACTTGTGCCCACATCCTATATAAAACTACTTTTAAACAAACTCAAACCATGCCCTACTTCAGCTGATGACCTTCCAAGTGAGTACTTTAAAATAGCAGCTGATGGCATTGTCTATCCTAGCTCAGTTCTTATAAATAGTTCAGTCTGGAAATCCTACATTCCCTCTCTCTGGAAAAACTCACACATTATCCCTCTGTACAAAGGAGTATGTTCAACAGGCATTACTAACTTTAGACCTATAGAAATCTTATACCCCCTCTCCAAAATGCTTGAAAAATGTATTCAAAAACAATTGCTAAATGATCTTCCAAAGGAAGAACTCCTGTTATCCACAGAACATAGTTTCCATCCTTTCCATAATACTAACACTGCACTTCTAACCTATATGAATACAGTCAATTAAGCTATAGATAATGGCAAACTAGTCTCCTTCTTATTTATAGACTTATCTAAAGCATTCGACACAGTTTATCACAGCAAACTCCTACTTCAAATGTCCTCTTTAGGTCTTTCTCAGCCTACCCTTCTATGGTTCAAAAGCTACGTGTCCAATATGTATCAGTCAGCGAAATGGCATGCCACCCTCTCTCCATACCTCTGAAGTCTCCAGCAGTATGCCACAAAGCTCTATCCTTGGTCCCTCCTCTTTAACATTCTTACCAACACCCTCCACACATCCACACAACAGGTCTCCCTAATACAGTATGAAAGTATGCAGATGACTCCACACTCATTTGCACATCTGACAACATGTCACACCTGTAAAACATTACCCAGAAAGCTTTAACAGAGAGAGAGAGAGAGAGAGAGAGAGAGAGAAGAAAACTACTACTTTTCCCCAAATCCTCTCTTGTGAAAAAATAAAATTTAATGTCCTCTCTCTTGACAACACAACCAGTGAAGTCACTTCTCTTAACAAATTATTAGTGATGATAGAAGATGGAAATCTTAAATTTGACCCACATATACAAAAACTGCATAAGAAAAACTCATCAAAAACTATGGATGCATTATAGAGCCAAACTTTCTTACCAACACAACTATAACTACACTTGCCACTGCTTATATCCTCTCCACATTTCTTTATGGTGCTCCTATTTTTACTAACCTTCAAGCATCACAAAAATAAAAACTTGAATGATATTATAATAAAGTTGCTAAATTTGCAGCAAATACCACATTTCAGATCCCACCACTGTATAAAAAGCATAAATTGGTTAGAACTAACCCATCAGCTAACATATATACAGTTTCTTGCCACCTATAAAATTATGCACAGTCCATCTGCTTGACAAGCACTAAATAACTTTCTACATAATTATGTTCTCAGTTTGTCATTACGATCCAATGACCAAAAAACTCCTATCTATCCGCAAACCTACTGAATCTGCTAGGAATTGTCTGTACTCATATGATGTTGCTAAGGCCTGGAATTCCTTAAATGTATTCATCAGGTCAATACCTTCCCTCAGATCCTTCAAAGCCATTCTGAAAGACTTCCTAGCCAAATCTGGCACTGTTCTTGCTCAACACCAGGATAAACTATATCCTTAAATGTGAACAAATACCTGTTCATACTTTACCCTTCTTACTCTACCCTTCTTCACTCACTTATTTACTGCTATCAATTTCTGTCCCCTAGCTTTCTCTCTAAATATACCACAGACCTGTTTTTCTCTCACTTAATATTGCAATTCATGTTTGTATTATAGTAATTTACCTTTAATTTCTCTAACAACTGGCTAAAATTTCTATAAATATTAAATCATTGCCACATAACTTGTATCTATTCTTAACCAATGTTTTCATACGATGTCTAATTTGATTTAATTATTTAAACTCTATGGGGTGTTTTGTATTATTTTTAAAGATTGTAAAATTATTGTTCTTAAAATGTTTTATAATACCTTGGAGCTTTTCTCCCTGTGCCTCTGCTGAAAATGGACTCCTACCCAGTTGGACTTTCCCAATAATCAAATGTCAATAAATAAATAAATAGATAAAGCCACTTTGAGCTTCCTCTGTTAATGTAGGTAGTATATTTTTATGTCTATTGGCAAGGACTGACACAGGAATTTTGTAATCAATGATCAGTAATGATTTAGGTCTATAAGAAGGCCATAGAGATGGATCTTTATCCTGTTTTAATAAAGGAGAAATTATAGTATACTTCCATGATGGAGGTATGTTAAATTCAGTTTTCATTTCTGTGAATACTTTCTGTAAAAAAGGTAAAGCATTGTGAAGTAATATTTTATATAACTCAGAAATTATGCCATAATTACCTGGAGCTTTATTTTCCTTCAACCTTTTAAGTTGCTCTTGTATTTCAGTGACAGGAAATTGTTTTTCTTTTTTTTCATATTTGCTCAAAATAATATTCTGTATATTTCTATTTAAAAGGTATCAAGTTTTTTTATTTTTTACAGTACATTTATATGCATTAATTTTCTCATAATATTTAAAACAGTCCAGTATTTCTTCCATATCCACAAGTAAATTTCCTAACACATTCTTGTTTTGGTTACCTCTCGGTTATTTATATGCAAAATATGTGGGCTAAAAACTACCATGGGAATGTATATCTAGGCTTCATAAGATCCTCACAAATAAATAGCCTAGTACCTATGAACCTATACAATTCATATTACTACCAGGGATAAATATACTGTTGATGTGATTAGTTATTTCTGTCGCTTTGCATTTATATAAGCATTTATGAGTTAGAAAACAAGAATGCAATGTAATCTTTTTTTAAACTAAAGGAAAACTTATGCTGTAGGGTCTTCTTAAACACTGCATTCATTTTTTTCATTTCTCATAATTGGCCCTTTTCTGTTTTTTTATTTTTAATTTTTATTTTGTCTGTCTTTCCTTGCAGTTCTGATTAGTCTTTGTCCCACTGATTTGTTTAGTTGTAACACCAAGGAGAGATATTTCTATATAAAATGTTTTCATCGTGTCCCATAGGATTACATCAGAAACTTCACCATTATTATTGAATAAGAATTGTTGACTTTATGTTAGAAACTACTCTTCAAACCTTTTAACTTCTTTATATAAGCTGGCACTCTGTTGAAAGAACCCAATGTCCCTGAATTTATTATTTCTGTATAAGTAATTGCATTATAATCTTATAAAGGACATGTTGCAACCATTACCTTTTCTATTTTAGAAACCAAATCACTCGAAACATATCTTCTCAATTCCTGACTGCATACAATATCTGTAAGAGTAATAAGTATAAAAAAGTCGATCCAGCAGTTTTTAGCATCTATAAGATTAATTAGATCAGTAAAGTTACCTAAGCCTTAGCTGATGTTGGCCTTCTAGGTTTGTTAATTGCACTAGTATCATTATAATACTTATATAATTTATTATTCCGTGTTCTATAATAAACATAATATGTGAGAGATTTCAGTCACATTGCATTAATAACCCTATCTGAATGCTTATTGCTTTAACTAATATGTATTACAGTATTGCACAGCTTAAAAAATCATTTACTTCAAAAGATGTTATTAAAATACAGAGTCTAAACAAGTAACCTGGTGCTAAAATACTGAGGTTGCTGCCTTTGGAACCAGCAGAAACCTAAGAATACTGCTCATCAGCCTGTCTATTAATGGTTACATTTCATAACTTCCACATTGCCAGTTAAGACAGACAAACAAAAGACTATTCTGGCATCACAGTTAAAATGCAATTAATTGAAAATAACATGAAAATAAGGCTTTCCCCTCTGTCAAGAAAAAAATCCTGACAATGGCAACCATATATAATATAGTAATTGTGAAACCATGTTAAAAATAGAATGTAGCATTGTGAAACAGTGAGAAAAAAATTGATAACTGTATGTAAAGATTATGCTACATAAGAGTCAGCACTGAAAAACAAACATTAGTTGCACTTACATATAATGCTAAATACGGTATTTTTGTCTAAACATTCTATATATTGAATGTCCTTTGCTTTGAATGGCAGTTTTTTAAAAGAGGTCAGTGTGCTGTTCTTAGGTTCATAGGTAGGTACTAGGCTATCGGCCTTGGGGCCCATATAAGCCCAGCCAAAAAAGTTCCCTGGCTTTCACCACCCAAGAAAGTTATTTTCCTGTGCCTCTATCTAGCAGAGCCACAGAAGTAATCCCCAGGGTAAATTTCCTATTTCCCATCCAGTTGTCGAGATTTTTCTTAAAGAGGGCTAATGGGAAGCTTTGCTTGACATGATTAGGTAGTCTGTTCAGAGCATGGGAAGTCTCTGGGACAGAAATCTATCCTCCCAGCATGTTCTGTTTATTGTGGGGAAAAGTTTAGGTCCCCAGAGCATGTGGGTCGGAGGGATTAGGGCTTCTTTAAGTGTAGCATGTCCAACAGATCTGGGTTTGGCATGGCTTTGTATGTTAGGTAGAGGTTGCCTCTGAGTAGGGGATAAGTGATGGAGTAGATCTCATGTTTTTTGAGACGGTCTGCATATGGCATCTGTCTGAGGTCAGTAATCCTCGTAGTGAGCTATTTCTGTGGCCTTTCTAGTTGTTGTAGATGTCTTGCAAGGTACATGCCAAAGGGGGCGTTGTACTCTATAATGGGTCTGATGATGGATGAGTAGAGAGGAACAATGACCTCTTTTTTTCTGGAGGTGAACCCCTTTGTGATGAGGTGCGCCATGTAGAAGGATTTCCTGACTACTGTGGCGATGTGATTATCAAAGGCGTGACTACTGTCCACCTTTGTCCCAATGTCTCTTATCACACTTTCAGTGTTTTGTAGGCTACTACCTATGTGGTAGTTCATGGGTACAGTGTTTTTCCCAAAGGGGATGACAATGCACTTCTTGCCATTGAGCTTGACGCCATGACTTTGACACCAAGCATCAGTCTCAGTGAGGCCCCTTTGTAGAATGTCCACATCATTAGGCGATTCTATTATGGCACCTAGTTTGCAGTTGTCTATGAACTTTGTTAGCCAAAGATCTGCTGTATTAGCCTGGACTTCTGAGAAGTAGATGCCAAACAGGAGAAGACCCAGGACTGAGCCCTGTGATACTCCACTTTTTACTGGTCTGAAGTTGGATTTGGAGTCAGCTACTTTCACTGTGTGGGTTCTGTCAGTGAGCCAGTTGGCCACCCATCTTGTGACATTGGGATTTATGCCCAGTCTAGGGAGTTTATCTATAATTCCAGAGTTGGGGATGGTGTTGAAAGCCTTGGTGAGGTCAAGCTAGGCTGTGTGCACCACTTTACCATTGTCCACGGCTCTGGTGACTGCTTCAAAGAAGTCAATCAGGTTTAGGAGACATGACCTACCTTTTATAAACCCAAACTCAGTGGGGTCCAGAGTTTGGAAGTTACCAATGTCCCTGTTTATAAGCTCCAAGATGATATGTTCCATAGTCTTGCAGACCAGGTTCATCAGGCTAATGGGGAGGTAGTTCCTGGGGTCCGTGGTGGCACCCCCTTTGTGGAGTGGGATAACTGTCCCTGTGAATAAAGCCTGAAATGAGGCTATGACTGAACATGGTACTTAGGTAGGGTGCTAGTTCATTCTGTAGTTCATGCAGAATGTAGCCTGGGATGTTGTCAGGTTCCCTGGATGCTGTCTTCTTGGCTTTGTAGAGTGCAGTCTTTACTTGTGCAGCCATGATTACAGGGGCTTTGCATTCTTCTGGTATAGTGATGAGGGGAGGTGAAGTTTGCAGTGAACCTATCTGCCAGGATGTTGGCAATATCAGTTGGTTATGTATATCTAGTGCCATTGTGCCATAACTCAGAGCAGATCTGAGTGTCACCATTGAGATTCTTGACATAGCTGTAGAATGCTTTGTGGTTGTCTTTAGAATTAGTTGCGATTTTATTTTTGTAACTAGCTTTGGAGGATTTTATGAGGGATCTCAGCTTCTTACTGAGGCTGACCAGGGAGTTCCTGCAATCGTGATTTTACTCTTTTTTGCAACGGCTTCGTCCTTCTGTTGCAAAGTTTGTTTATAGTAGGGGATCACCAGATTGGCTTCCTTTTGTTGGAGGATAGCATCTTGGTTCTTTTAGGGATGGCACAATCCATGTGCTCATGTATGTGCTTATACAGTGCATTTGTATAGGATTCAGCATTCATACCTCTATTTTCCATCTGTATGGGTGTCGTGAAGTTTGCCACTTCTGTCTTAAGAGGCATGAAGTTGGCTTTGGAGAAGTTTTTTATGGTGGTTTCCTTAATGGGGGGTGGGGGAGGGATATTGATGTCTAGGGTGATTAGCTTGTGGTCAGATCTGACCAGCGAGGAGTTGACCTCTGGTGTGGAACATTGGTTGCCCAAATTGGTAATGATCAGGTCCAGGATATTGCTGCCCCTGGTGGGGGTATGGACAAGCTGATCCAGGGCATTGGAATTTATGAATTCTAGAAAGCATTGAGCAAATGAGTTAGTACATGAGTAGTTTACCCAGTTGATGGTGGGTAGTTGAAATCACCCATTATTAGGGTATTGGGCTGTACCTTAATATTACCCAGTATATCAAGAAACATGGAGTGGGCATCCTGGGGCATAGCAGGGGATCTGTAACACGCTACAACCTGGATTGCAGTCTTACCCAGTATTAGTTGCACTTGGATAATTTTGGAAGCATTATGTTGAGCATCTAGCCTGGAGGTGTGGCTATTCTTAATGAATATGGACACGTCTCCTTCTTTAGTGTTTCGGTCCAGGTTAGGTGGCCAAAAGGTGTGGTATGAGTTATAGCCTGGTAATGCAGGGGTGCTGTCTGAAACCTTGAACTAGGTCTCCATCACTGCACTGATGTCGATGTTCTCCATTTTAAGGAGTGCCTCGAGTGAGTGCATTTTGAAGTTTAGACTTCTAGCAATGAGTAGCATTACCCTCAGATTTTGCTTGCTTATACCTGCTATGGTGGTGAGTTTGTCATTTGAACCTTGCCTAAAAGAGACACTATAGGGATGGCAAGAGCTTTTGCCAGTATCTGGAATCTCAGGGGTGACAGGTGCAGGCCATCTCTGGCAAAGCATTGTGGTCTGTCTATCATGCCATCCCAGGCAGACACTGGATACCCTTAAAATGAAAACAGAAGCTTAGCCAATTGTTGAAGTCAATCATTTTGTGGTATCATTCTGGGCAAGGGCAGGATGGTACTCAGGGCTAGGGTCATACCTGCCTGGGCTACATAATCCGAGAGCTACTTCATGTCTCTTTTCATGTAGTCCAGGGAGGTATGTCTCAGGTCATTCACACCAACATGGACAATGACAGAGTCATATTTGTACTTGTTGTGGAGTGACTTGAGTGCTTGCATTATGTGGTGGATCCTGGAACCCGACAGGCAGCTGACATTAACTTCCTCCTTGTATAACCTGGTGTGTGGGACATCAGTCTGTCTGACTATAGAGTCACCTATGACTAGTGTGTTGGGTACGTTGTTTTGCCTTATGGGCTGAGGTTGAGTGGCACACTGATTTTGTCGGCTATGTGTCATTTGGGTAGTGTTGGGGGTGGTGGTGGTTACTTGTGTTTCAGCTTTGGAGGTCTCTGTTAACAAATGCTTGATTTAGCAGGTAGGATGATAATAAAAATGTCTACACTTCAGCATGGATACAGTTTTATTGCAGTATTTTGTCAAGATAAGATAAATTTATCTATTGGTATAATATATTTTCTATTTTATTAATTTGTTAAACAGGTAAAACTACTAGGTACAATGTTGTTTTCATGGGGGGGGGGACGTAGTAGCAGTGTTAGTCACACAATGGGCAAATGAAAACTGAAGGAATCAAACCCTGGACTACAGGGTGACTCTAGTTAACAGCACATAAACTTAATTTTCTGCATTAAACTGCTAGGAATATACACCCTTCCACACAACACTTCTCCTTTACTTTTTAGCATCACATTTTCATCATCATCATCATCCCCATTTGTTTCCATTCTACATGGTGTCAGGGTGTTTGTCAACTGTTGCCACCTCTCCTAATTCAACACCCCATCCCACCTTTTTTGTCAGTTGTTGTAGACTGTTACAGGCCTATCCTCATGCAGTCCATACATTTGTTGGTTGTACATCTTTTTGTTTTTTTCCTGTCTCTTCCAAATCTGCTTTACCAAATTTTTTTCTCCTTTCCTACACTTGTGACTGAACCATCTCATTCTGCTTTCCTTGATCTTCTCCACAAATATGACTCTACAAGCCACCTGCATTACCATCTGCAGATTTATCACCCTAGTCCCAAAAAAAAAAAAAAAAAAAACACTGCTTCGTCCTTGATAAAGCTTACTGGCTACCTTTGTAACTCAGAAGTGCTCTACCTAAAGCAGTCCTAGTCTTCAAGTTCACTTACATTAAGTCATGCCTTTTCCTGGTGACCAAGGCTATATGGTAAAACCACTTCCAATAAACTTAGCACATGTCTCCAGAATTTAACGCACTTATTCAAAACTGTACTACATTCAGCATTTCTTTGTTCTTACCCCTAAAATCTGGGCTGCCATCCCTCCACATATAAAATGTATGAAACTCTTTCCTAAATATTACTCAGAACTGTCGTTCTTATGCAAACATGTAAAATGTAAGTGCTTCCTTAGCACTGGAGTCACATAAATCTACCTAAGCATCCTATTCTCAGTATAAGTTCTATATGTATAATACTGTAATTGTAACTGTTCACTAGGACTACTACAGCATGTGTAATTGTAACTGCTTAAAAATGTATATTCTGACAATAGCATTATACTCTGACTGCTATGAGTTACTTTTGATCTGACTGAACATGAAAATGGTCAAGTAGGACTGAGCAGTGGTGCAGCACATAGCATTGTCACCTCACAATTTTTCAGTTCAGATCTCAGATGGGTGCCTTCTGTGTGGAGTGTGAGTGTTTTCTCCCTTTGTTTTCTTTGGGTGGTTTGGTTTCTCCACACATTCTAAGGACATACAGTAGGAGGACTGCAGACTCTAAATTGGCTATAAGTGTGAGTCTGCATGTGTATATATGGTACAGGAGAATGAATGTAGCAGGGCTAGGTACTGGTGTGGACATTGGGTTTAGGAAAATGGTCATTGTTGATGTGAAAACCTGACCCCATATACAAAATGGGGAAAAAAGGGGCTGATACCAGTCTGTGCTATATACCGGTCAACAATTTTGAATACATAAATAAATACTTTGGCTTCAGATATTCTGTCTTCATTTGTTTATGTGAACCCCAGTGTACATCCTACTGCTCATCTCTGGCACTTCATGTCCTTCATCTCAAGCTCACTCATCTGCTTTGCCTTCACTGTCCAGCTTTCTGTGCTGTACAGAAATATTAGTCCCAACACTGTTTTGTGTACCTTACTTTTCAGCTTCTTTACAAATTTCTGGCACATACAACTCCCTGACACTGTACCAGTTGGCTACAGTACCTCTTATTCTGACTCTGATGTCCTCATTTCAATTTCCATTCTCCTTCCAGACATCTGAACCTGTTAAACAGTTCCACAGTTTTCCCTTCTGTCTCAACTTCAGCTTCTTCTGATTTCCTCTATTTGCTGCCATGACTACTGTCTTGTCTGTACTCAGTTTCACCCCATTAGAATTTGGTTTTGCATTCCTATTCAGACTATATTCATGGTGTCACATCATCTGCATGCAGCACCATTGTTGATCTGTCATCTCTGACCTCTTTGCTGAAACAGTGCCTATGACCAGTAACAGGCTCAGAGCTGAACCCTAATACACACCTACACCCACTTGGAACCATTCTGTGAGTCCAAACACTGTTTGTACTTGTGTCACTGGATCTTTGTACATGGCCTACTAATGAGCATTCCTCCTTTGCTTTTTTTGTATTCATCTTCTTCCTCCACTCCTTTGTTCTTGTTTTTTTTTTTACCTCTACAGGATGGAGTCCCATAACTCCGCTACCTGTAGCCAGTTATCCATTTGTTCTGCTGCCACAGTACACAAAGATTCCTGTTTCCATGGCAGGCAAGAGTCCTACTGCCCATTCTTTCTTGTCCAGGAATCCTCAATGAGCTTATCAGCTTATAGCAAGAGGCGGGTGTTAGGGAGAGGGACAGATTTACTGATCCTGCAGGTCAGCCTACTCTCTCTTCTGGCACAGCAACCCATTCCCCTGCAGTGACTCTGCTGAGTTTCACTGTAGCTTTTTAATTGTATATATTTATAAATGTATCCTTTGTTGACCATGTTAGTCCCACAAGTCTAGTTGTGTCTCTTCAGTGGAACACCAAGTGGTATTTATACTAACAAGGAGGAATTTGGCTAAGGCGCCCACTCTTTTCCTGTTTGTGAGACAGTGGTTAGAAACAGGAAGGAGTGAGATTGAGGACAAGGATCATGATGCAAGTTGCAGTGGAGCAAAGGACAATCTGTGAAAAAAATGTTAGACACAGCAGATATGGAGGAGGAGAAGCAAATTTGTCTATTGTCAAGGAAGCTGCTGAGAAGAAAGAGGAGTCTGTGGTTACAGTACTTGCCGAAAGTGGTTTGGAAAATTCTGTGTTGCATTGACTGATGAGTGAAGATAAACCAGAGAACAGTGTTACCATTTCATCGCAGCAAGCTATTGAACTGCTCTAGGAAAGTGAAGGAGGAGGAACTAGAAGTTTGGAAGATGTGCAGTGGGAAGGTGAATTGCAATCACCAACACACTCACAGTCACAGGAAGTGGGAGAGGATGTGCTTATAAGAAGAACATGAAGAAGAACAGAGCAGAATATTAAATGAAAGAAAGCCTAGAGTAAAGACTAAAAAAAAAAGATTTGGCCATGACAGGTATGTTATATGTGACAAAATAATTGAGCTAAGAGGATTTAATGTGTCACAAATTTGATCCTTAATTCATTTTGGAAAAGAATAGTTTTGTAATATGACTTTTGAGACTTGTGAATATATGGACTCAAAGAAGCAGGAGTATCCTTTGAATAAATATGTTTCAGGCAATTACTCCAGTGTTATAAAAAGGCTAACAGTTTATTTTGGGTCAGGTGAGCTAGAACAAGAAGACATTAAGGACTACGGTCTATCTACATGTCAGTCAAGCACTCTGTGGATAGATTACATGATGAAAAAATTGGTCTATGGTATGGGAAATATGAGTAACACTGGAATAAAATGAAAACATTTTGAAGCATATTCTCTGTGTAATTATGCTTAGTACAGTCAGAGAAACTTTTAGATATTTCGGGTAGTCTAAAATGTGTTTTTGTGCTGCAGAAGATCATTTGATTAATAAATATATGAAAAGGTATTGTAATGTGTGTGAACAGGTAGGCCATATGGCTAACAAACTGCTCCATATCCATGAAGATATTACATTTCTAATGAACCTTAATGGCATGACTACACTAAAGAAAATTGAAGTGTTCAGAATGAAAATTTGGAACAAACTGTGCCAGCTAAGTTAACTGGTGAAGATAAAAAGGGAGAAGAAGCTGTTTCTGCAGATGAAGGAGAATATGATAAACAATAGCTGGTTATAGGTAAATAAAGATGTTAAAATCTAATGAGACCAAAAAAAAAATACATAAAACAAGCAGAGTGAAAGATGTTGCTATAGGTAATCAAGTTTGAGAAGAGAAAAGAAAAAAATGTCTTGAAGGAAAAACTGATGCAAAAATGGCCACTAATTTTTTCTTTTTCCTTAATGTTAACAGTATAGAAAATGAAAGCAGAAAAGTTATCGTGGTTCAATGATATAAACATTAAAATATGAGATTATATGAGATAATATGCTTATTAGATTCACATTTAAATAGCATTAAATACAAGGAACAGTTAAAGCTAGTAATGGGGAGGGAAGATCTCAGTTCTATGAGTAATGATTTATATTCTGGAATCATAATATTCTATCAGATTAATTATATTACAATGGGTGTACTTCAAATGATCGAAGTGCCACAATAATCTGATCATCGAGTACCAGATTATTGAAGTTGTGGAACATCAAAGAAAAAATGAAATTAGAAAACAAAAAACATGTTTGCTTCACATTTTTTCAGGGGTGGGCAAGCCCCCCTGCATCCCCCATACCCACAGCTACTTAAATATCCCCACTCTATAATCGCACTGCAGTAAAGAGAATGGTAAATTTCCCCTTCTGCTCTGTATGGCTGTCTCCATTCAGACTTTGACGTAGACCGTTTACTATATATGAAGTTATTGTTTGTCCAGGAAGGTTAATGATATTAGGCTGTTGTATTAAAAGACAAATAAAAGACATAGGAGTCTGTCAGTAGATCAAAGGAAGTTTCTTCAGCTGCCATTTCAGGAAAAAAATTGTTATTGAAAGCACTTTCACCTACAGTGAATAATTCCCTTTGCTCCACTGCTGTGTGATCTTGGCGTAGGTATATTCAGTGTGGGTGTGTGTGCTTTTGGTGAAATATTTTCTGAGTTTTTGATTTTGCAGAGGAAATTGTTGATAGATTGACATGATTCCAAAGACTTACAGTAGCTTATGTATTTACATCAGGTACTAAAAGAACACAACTTTGTCAAGAATTAAAAAAAAAAATGAATGTTAATATGAACATAATGAGTTTGGGAGACTTTAACTGTGACATTAAGGGAAGATTAAGAACACAAGGAAGTCTTATTATCAAGTATATTATCTATATAGTATCTTGCAGTATGTAAAGCATGTTTTTCACAGTTCTGACTTGACAAAGACCAGGAACATAAATATACTTATACCACAGGAAAAGTAAGGACAGAAATTACATTTTTTTTGTATTCTCAGAGAGACTAAAGGAAACTAATTCTGGCACTTTGTAAATTTTCTGATCATATAGCAGTATGGGCTGTTTTTGGATACAAACATTTTATTATTGAAAAAGGCAAGGGATTTAAGAGATTAACTGGGCATTGCTCAAAATGATGTGTTACAAGATGAAAGGCGGGTATCATTTACAGAACATTTACAAATGATAATTTTTTGATAGGAATTTGTTAAAGTAATGGGTTGATTACAAAAGAAGATATAGGACTATGTGTCTTAATGTAGAATGTTTGTAGCATAAGAATAAAAAGAAATGTATGAAGAAGAATGTCAAAAATTCGAAGAAGATATAGGAGGCAATAATGAAAAGGCAGTGATATAGCAAAAACAATATTTATGATGAATGAAGCAAATACAAGAGATAGGTTATTAAGGAAAAATATGTTGTTAAATGTAGAAAGCAATAGATTGATTATTTTTAAAGTAGGCAAATAACATTTAATGAAAATATGCTAATGGAGGTAATGAATGAGAAAGGTGTAATAGCTAATAAGTAAAAAAAAAAAATAAAGCTATTGAATATTTTTTAAATCGATGTATGCACAGAAACAGATTATGCAAAATGTAGAACTGGGGATTAAACACTGTTCTAAATAAATGATGGATATACTAATCAGAAGAAATATTACTGAGGATGTTCAAAAAAGCACAGAGAGGAAGGATTGAGTTTATACCAGTTGAAGATGGAATTGATTACACATTTTACAGAAAATTGAGCAAGGAAGAACAGAAATGCATTGATAGCATTATATGTAAGAAGATGACTCAAGGCATGAAATCAAGAGAAATACTTGTTTGGGAGAAGGGTGATAAGAAACTATTAAGTAAGTGGAGACTCATATCAATATTTAATGGAGATTATTAAATAGTCATGATGCTTTTTCAAATAAGATTTTAATAATGTCATAATAGAGGTAATTGATGATGGAGTATATGGGCTTAAAGGAAAGGAGAGTAGAGATGTGTTGATTAAAGTTAAGGAAGTAGCAGATGAAACCAAAGTGAAGGTAAATTGATGCCATGAGACATTAAGAAGGCATATGATAATATATGTCATAGTTATCGAATATTTTAAAACAGTATAATATTCTAGATAAAAATATTTATCATTAAAACTTATTTATGAAAATGCAACTACAAAGATATTTGTAAATGGTTGACTAAGCAGAGATATTGAAGTTAAATGTGCAATACATCAGGGATGCCCAATTAGTATGATACCTTTTGGTTTGGTAATACTTGTTGGTAAAGAAAAACTACAAAGAAATAATTATGAGGATAATGGAAGGAAAATACATCACAAACAAATGCCATTAAAAACACTGGATAAGAAAATGTGGCAGATGTAAGTACTGTAGGTACATTAATGACAGCCCTTATGTAATGGTTGAAGGGTATGCCAGAAGTTTATCCTGACAAGGTCTGTGTAGTTTTGGCACTGCAGGAGTTGTATATTTGGCAATCAGTACAGCATGTCCAGCCTTTTGTGTTGGGAAGACCAACAGAAGGCTAAAAGAAAGGATTTGCGAACAGCTGTGTGACATGAGAAAACTAGACAAATAAATGTTCTGAACAGACAATCCATAAAGTGTCCTACTTTAAAAAAAAATCATGTTTCTTTATTATAGACAGAGTACAATATGATGGTAGGGAAGGAGATTTAGACAACTTGTTAGAGTACAAAATAACTAATATGGCAGCTAAGACTAAATGTCTGCAATCCTCCCAGTATTAATAATTTTACATCTATTTCCAGCATAGTAAAATTCGGAGCTAACAAATTTTAGGTTAGAATTGTGAGTGAGTAGTATTAATTGTCAGCTGTCAACCATACGATATACATTTATTGTAATGTATTGGATATTGAATATATTTACATGTGGATTAATTTGCTATTATTTATGCAAATACAACATTTTAAGATTATATTTTACCATAGTTTGTTGTACAGTTAATTATCAGATGTTATTTTTTTTTTGCTTATTTGATTACATATGGTTATCAGTTAATTGGTGTTGTGTTATTTGCTTTTAAAAATATGTCACTAAAAGTGTTACACAACTCTGAGGATGTCTCATGCGTAAGGGACGAAAATGCTTAGTTGTATCAGTAGCATTGAATAAAGGAATTTGTTAAATGCATAGTATTTTCTCGTGGAGCCTCACTATCCATTTTATTTTCTAATTTGTCTACAGTGTTTGTCAGTGGTTATGGTTATCAGTCTCCCTTTGTGGTTGGACTGGCTTCCCAGAGCAGTACTCCATTCAACAATTTTGACAAACGATTAACCTAGTGACTTGACACTGCTATTTCAGCAGATTGCAAAATTTATACTTCCACAAATAACATCAGCTGCATAACAATTCCTTCATGATACCATCTTTTTTCTAATGAGAGAATGAGGTTAGTAGTGTGGTTAGACATTCTACTTGGAATGCCGTAAGGGCGAGAACAGAAGAACAGAAGAACTTTGAAACAAACTAGACCAGTGGTTAAAACCTTCATTTATTTCCTTTATAGATCCACCCAGTACAGTTGGAGAACTATGGATTCTCAATTGTATAAACCTGAAGGCAAATTGGTTTAATATAGAAACTTATTTTAACTTATTTGGACAATGTCTATTTATTGGAGTGTATTCATGTAAAATGTGTCCCCAAAGGTTTATATATGTGGAAATTTCCCACAGGTTTACAACAGAAAATGGTATTCCATTATGAATTACTGGAATTGTTTGACAACAAAGCAAAACACCAGAAGTCCACCATTCAAAAAGTACAAACGTCATTTATTAAAACAGAAAGCTTTTGAGTAGAACTCTTCTTCAGTGTTAAATATCATAAAAATGCAAAAAAATTCTCACATTAAATACAAAACACAGCCAATCATTTCACATCAACAAGTAACATCAATTAATAGCTTAAAGAAATTTAAAGTGCCTCATCCTTAAAAATACATACATACATATATAACAATAATACTAAAATCTTAATAAAGCATCTAATTAAATCTTATCATGCTTATCTTTCAGAACTGGTTTAAGGCTATTACTAGTATTTATCCATGGTAAACAGTCTGTCCTAAAATAACTAATCCACTTGTATTCAGCCATCTATGTTCTATTAACTATATCTCCCCCATTCCCATTGGGTTCAATAACTTGTAGAATTCTATACTTAAAATTATGATGAGACCCATAAGAGGACACATGTTTGGCTAAAGCATTAGTAAGAATAACTCTACAAATATCAGAGATATGGGCACTTATCCTTTACTTTAACTTTGTAGGGTCTTCTTAATATAGAAGCATTGGCATTGAATATAATTAGCAAATTAAATCACATGCCTGATGCCTTAAATTCCAGTCTCTCACAGCTAATGGGATGGACAGTGAATAAGTCTACATTTATATCCTTACAATGTGTACAATTATAACAAGGGATGGTACCTGATTTTCTTCTAAACTTATTGCCTAAAGTTCCTTTAGTCTAGGCCTTATAACACAGATACTGATTTAGATTTTTTTTATATACAAACCATGGTTTCACACTGACCACTTCACTAACTTCTTGATTGGACATCAGAATAGTCCAGTTCTTTCTAATAATACATTGTATTATTTTCATGCGTCTGTTAAACTTCATCATATAGTTCACCTTACCCTTATTCTTAGCCACATTATTTGCTTGATTATGCATGTTACCACTTTCTCCAGACAATTATGGTTTAGCTACATCTTTCCTCAATTGATTTACCATAGTTTTAATTTCTTCAACAAGGGTATTATTATACCCTGTAGCCCTAAAATCAGAGGCCATTCCTTCCATTTCTTTTACAAATGTTCCATCCTTCATACTTAACCTGCTTGCTCTCATAAATTGCCCTTTCACAATCCCCTCTAAAAATATGTTGAGGGTGCATACTAGCTGAATGTACATAGTTCACAGCTTGCACTTCTTTCCTATGTATCACCAAGTCAAAAATAATATCCTGTTTAGAAATTATAATATCAAGAACATTAATACTGATTTCTGATGATTTAACATCAAACTGTAAAACGTCAGTAGTGGAATGGAGATATTTAACAAAATCACTCAGATCACTCTGCATACCTTTCCACAAGAGGAATATGTCATCAACAAACCTTTTAAAAAACATAAACTTGTCATTTCTAAAGGTCCCATTGTGTTCTGCATAAATGTGCATCTGCTCCCATTCAGCTAATACCAAATTAGCATACGTATTTGTGACTGGTGTACCTGTCACTACCCCCAGTCATTGATGATAATAAACATTACCAAATGTAAATATATTATTATATAAAACACAATCTAGCATGGAACACAATAGTTCAACCTTAGATGTACTAAAATTACTATGGGAGTTCAAAAAGGCCTGCACTGATTCAACTCCATACTCATTTGGAATGACAGTGAACAGTGATTTTATATCAATTGTCACTAATAAAATATCATCATATATGTTAGTTCTAGACCATTCATTATGACTCTATAAAAAATTGCGTGTATCTTTAATAAAACTTTTAGAATATCTTAACTTTGGAGCTAAATGTCTATCTGTGTATTTAGAAATTACCACTGTGACCCATCTTTTGCCAGAGACTATGGGTCTCATAGGCGATACAGTTAAATAAATGGAATTACAGGATTGGTTAGGTAAAGGTAGTTATAAACTTCTGGTGTCACCACACCATCAATCAGTAAATCATACAAATAACTTTGCACTTTGGAAATAACATTATTACAAAGTTTATATTAACTTCCACAAAAGTAGTAGTGTCGGATAAAAATTCACCCATCCTACTATTATACTGATCGACACTCATTATAACAATCATACTACCTTTGTCTGCAGGCTTAATAATTATATGGTTGTTAAGACATAACAAAGTTAATGCATTATGTTCATCATTAAGATTATAAAATGTATCACCCTTTTGATTATGAAAGAACGCCTCATATATTTCTTGCTCGCACATACTAAGAAATGCTTTTACCCTTTGTGTACTACATGGAATAAAAGTGCTTGCTCATCTCAATGTTGCAATATTATACCCAGAATCATTTTTATATAGCAGTTTCAGGTCCAAAGTCCTTTACTCAAAAGATGTAACTGTGATAGCTGAGAGCCTGCCCAGACAAATTCAGTACATTATTAGTCAATTTAGTTAAATCTTCACTTTCTTCAATTTGTTGTTGTTTGACAACACAAGTTGTGAGCTAATGAAATTAATTATGAAAGACAATGAAAGGAAGTTGCTTTTTTAAAAAAAGAGAATAAAGAACTGAATGGCAATTTAACGGATGATCTTTTATTTTCCTCACGTCAATTAATATAATGACATTTTTGAAAAAGCAGACAAGATGGCCAGAGAGAACAGTGAGAGGAAGCAGAAAAAGTTGGGAAGAGACAAGTGTGACAATAATTTAAAAAAGCCTATTTTAAACCAGTAGCTAAGGATACTGGGAAATGTGATTCAAAACATTTATAGGAAAGAGGTTTGAGGTAGACATTATGGTTGGATATATGGACAATGATTTTCTTTAGATGACGCAGTCGAAGAGATTGCATAGATTAACCCATGGAAATATCACTCAACCCCAACCAGAGACAGAGAGCCACAGACAATACAACAGCAATAAGAAACATCAGGCCAGGGTCATGGTAGATGCAAAAAATGGTAGAGTTTGGCCCCTCCCCTTAGTCACAACATCCCCTCCTTTGGTTATTAACAAAGATAAAGTAGGGGAATTTAAAGTTTTTCACTTGAGAAATGTCACTTTGCCTGAGGGAAATTATTGATTGTTCAAGAAAGGATTTAACTTTGTTCTGGATTACAAAGTTGATATTCTTACAGCCTTGGTCCAACTAAAGTTATAGATTTATAAATTGAACTTGAAATTATTTTTTCAGACAAAACTCCCATTTCATTATATTTAGATGGCAAACAGGTCAAAAAGAAAAGTAGTTTTATTCCCCTCCCATCCAATCATCAGCGTTTTTGAAAGAATTTGCAAAGATCAGTTCAGGAAGGTTGCCACATGCAAATGGTTTGTAAATAACAACCTCACAAGCAGTTTGTTGAATGATTTAACCAGATATGAAACTGTTTAAGTCATGAAACCTGACAAAAGAGGTGGTGTGGCACTATTGGACTATGTGGATTACTCAGTGAAAATGTTGATCCTTTTAGGTTACGAGACAATATATACCAGAGTTTCTAAAAATTAGATCAGCATTGCACATAGGAAGATTGATTATCAGCTTCAAGATCTATTTATCCAAGGAGCCATGGAAAATGATTTGTTAAAATGCATAAAACCCTGTTGTACTGTCCTATTTCAGGATCCCCAAGAAACATAAAAACTGTGCATATCTGCCTTGGAGACATATCATGGTGGCCATGGGGCAAAGACTGAGCCACTGGTGAAATATATTGACATGCAATGTAAATGTGTATTAGACATAAAGCTTCATATACTATGAGATTCATGGCATTTATTACAAACTTTGAACTTAGTATTTCAGATATTTGTCTTTATTACCTTAGATGTGATCAAGTTATTTATGGTTATTCCACACACTGAAGGGTTAGAAAGTTTTTTTTTACAAAAGCTTTGTACGTATAATGAGTTTTCCACCACAAAGTTATTTGTTTTACATACACTAATGGAAATAGTATTACACACTATTTTTTTTTTTTTTTTGAAGGAGAGTACTTTCAACAAAGAGTATAAGCGGCCATTGGCGCAGCTTACACCTCAGTGTATGCTAACTTAGTTTAATAGTATGGAAAGAATAGTTCGTATTTTCATCCCATTATTTTAAATATATACACTCCTATTTTAGATTTATGGATGACATTTTAATTTTGTGGAAAGGAAGTTTTTTTCTCGTGAAGCCTGACTATCCATTTTCTTTTCTGTTTTGTATGATGTTGCTTTGATTGTTTAAGTAAAGAACCCCTATCTTTTTCAGTAAGTGCCATTGGATCTTTTACATATACCTGAGCTACAACCAACTCAGGCAGGAGTGCAGCACCCCCTCATGCTGTACTGCAATGTCATGAAAGGAAAATTAATCCAATCTCCTCTGGTGGGAATAGGAGCCATAACCTTCTGATCTTCCAGCACCAAAGGCGAATGTGCTACCTGTTGAGCCACTGGATGACTGAAGAAGTAGCACATATTTGCAGAGTTATCTGCATTTTGGATTAAATAATTGAGTGAAAGACTGTATGCATTTGATTTATAAATACATTAAAGAGTAAAAGTCCCAATTTTGAATCTTGTGGAACACTTAGTGTTATTTGTTGATGAGCTGAGAACTAATTGCATTGTGTTCAGTGGCCGAGGTAACTTTTAAATCAATTGTTTCATTTTTTTGGGGACCGAGTTCCTTAAATCTAAGTAATACATGTCTAATTAATACAGCACTATTTAGAAACAAAGTGCAGATAAAACTGATGCTCATCTAATTATACTTGTACTGTATTAGAAAACTGAGATGAAGAGAAAAGTTCTGTGATATATAATAAAAGTATATAAAACTATGCAAATAACATGCGACAATACTAACAGTATTACATACACAAATACAGTTAGTAAAAAAGGTTATTTCACACATGCAATATTTTTAGAGGTATGATACTTTAGCATTGCACAGTGCTGGTAGCAGATGCAGTAGCTATCTTTGGGAAGAGAACAAGTGAAACATTTGATAATTGTGCTAATACTACACAAAGAGTCATTGTTGTTCTAAGAGATAAGAAGAATTAGAGTTGTACTTAGGTCTCTTCCAAGGCTGAGAGTAACAGGCATGACTCTGAGCATACAGATTCATGAAATGTGTACAAGTGGTGGGTGCCAAACTAACCCAACTATGAACCCTTAAGTTGAGATTTAAGATATGTCATTGCATGCAGGATGGAACAATATCACTCGTTTTATTAGTCTGATGCATGTACAAACCTTCCTTGAACAAATTATATATTGTGCTTTTTTTAGTCTGTGAGTAATATACTTGTCTGTTTTTGCCTGTGTATATCTTATATTGGCTGAATGCTCATTGTTGTAGCAGCCAGACTGTTGAAATATATTTGTTTTATAAAGTTAATTCTGAAATTTGATTCTGTGACTAGATAAGCAGTATAAGCTGTCATCTAATAAGTATTGTAGGAAAACATTGTGCTGAGTATTAATGATTAGGTAGGTTTGGCATAATGGCTAAGGTCTTCACCTCATAGACAGAAGGTACAGAGTTTGATTCTGACTTCAAATTGCTAAATAGATAGCCTAAAATATCACTATGAACCTACATACGTAGGGACTCAATTGGGTTGGATTGCATGGCTAGGCTTATAAAGGCTCTGGTGGTCATTAGCCTGGTATATAACTATGAACCTATGACTATGCACACATCAAGTTATGAGTAGTAGTGAGGAGCACATATCTTGTCATGAGAAAGCAGAAGAGAAGTTGTTGTCATTTCTTATTTAGTAACAGCCCTTTCATGAATGGGTAAATGCTTCTCCATGATCACAAACTGCATAAAAGAATACTTCAGCTTGACTGAAGTACAATTATACAGTTGTTTGCCAGCACGTCTAACAGCACTTGTGAAAGTAATGTAATTTTAATTTACATTTTATTAAGATCATGATTCTGTATATTGCCTCTCTGTGCTAATGTTTTCTTTGAAAATGTAGATCAAAAGGGTATTTAAAAACAGCACTAACTCTCCCTTGGGGAAGAGAGGTTTTACCCCTTGTGATGCAAATGAAGGCTTGAGCTAGGTAAAAACAAGTGTTTACAGTATCAGGCTGCAAGCAACAAGAACTTGTTTTGACAAAGCTCAAAGCTTTTGGGGCACTTCAGAAATCAACCTGTCTGCCTGGCTAGTTCTTTAAGAAACATGCACAAATTCCTAGAACATAACCCACATTTAGTTAAGCTCATGGTAAAGGTAGCATGGGACTCCCAAAGAACTGCAGTTGTGGCGTTCAGATGATCTACACACTTGAAAGAATGGCTTAATGCAGTGTGTCTGTATGTGAAGTTAATGCATTATTTTAAGAATCCTAATAGCTGCTGGGTCATTAATTTTTTGATCCTTTAAAACATCACTGTGAAATGGAATACAGTCAATAGCTTTCATGACTTAATTTTAGTTGCATATTTTTGCTTAACTTTAGTTTGCCTGAGTACATTTTTACTGCAGTGATTTGCTTGAGTTAAAAGCCACAGTTACTTTAATTCAGCTATATTTTTTCACTTTTTGTCTAAATTATGCTCTACTTAAATTTAGCTTGACTAAATTCATTTAGCTGAAGTCAGTTGCTTGGAACAGAAGCTGCACTTTGCTTGTGTACAGCTATGCCTTGTGAACTTGCTATTGGTCAAATCCTAAAGCCTACTGTACACCAATGATACCCAAGAATGCACCAAGGGGTATCCTAGTATAAATCTTGGCAGTTTTGAACAGTACAGCCTTATATTCAGCTACAGCTGATCAAAATGTCTTTAAAATGAGAGTCAATTCAGTAGCTAACTGGTAACATAATTGCCTTTGGTGAAGGAACATCAGAAGGCTGTAGGCTCTCTTTCTACACTAGCTAGTTGGATTAATTTGTCTGACAGTAAGCACACAGGACTAAAGCTCTGACTTGTGCAAAGGGTAAAGGTTTTGAATCTTTCCACCTTCATTTGCTTACTGTGTGACCTTGAGTAAGTTGCTTAAAAAGGACAATGCTTTAGAGCAATTGGGAATTTGGGCTATGCTTCTTAATGGCATCCCGGACTACATGCATTGTCAGCTTAAAGATTTTCTATGAAATACACCCATTTCTTCATGTTCATATTTCCCTGGTCTGAATGTGCTAGTGTATTATAACCTTGTCCGTATTAATCAATAAGCTATGTAAGTTTACACCTTCATCTAAGTCATCTCATTCATGCTGTAGGTTATTTGCATTCTGTTTGAGACTGTTGCTGTTCTCATTTTACATCTCCTTCATGTCACATACAGTGGCATTTACAAAGCCAGTGGGTGCAGTGTTACCTAATATGCATTACACAGACAAGAATGCCATAATGCATAGCTACATAATGCTATCATTGAAATAAGTGTGACATGAGTCACAGAAGAGGTATGACAAACAAGAACAAACCAGCATATCTACAGTACACTGATATCCTTACAGTGCCACAGCAGTGTGCCAAGGCACTTGGTATGGTTGTACACTGAGGGCATTCTCTGTCTGTTGTAGAGCATATCTATTAACTCTGTATTACAGAGATACTGTATACTATTCACCATCAATGTGTCTACTTATTTCATAACAATGAAGAAGACAATAAAAAGCGATGACAGGTGATGACTGTAATGCTTTCAGTCCATATCTGATTCATACTGCCCTTCATTGTGTAGCAGTAGCTATGACATCCTAAAACTCCCATTTTTTCTCAGAGAACCACACAAAGTTGTTTCACACAAGCTCTGACCAATTAAAATGGTAGCACATCACTAATCTAAATGACTGAGGCTCCCTAAATTGTGCCGTGCATGCACAGAGAGGATACAAAAGCACCACTGTGATATGACTGACCAGATACAGCTTGTGATGCAGAAAATGCCACTATTACATATCCCACAAGTGAAAGCTTCTCACACTGTCCATGCCAGTTGTAAATGGCATCTTCCATGCAAATAGTACTTAGTGTAGTTTGACATCACCTGGTCATAGGGAAAAAAATCCCACTTGTACCACTGATAAATGCTGCTCTTAGGCAACACAGTATCCAATGTGCTTTGTACTATATGTCCTGATGTTGCTATCATATTCTTAGCTTCTTACAACAAGACACCAAGGACATGCATTGCAACTTACACTGAGGAGAACTGCCAGCAATCCTGGAAAAATATTCTGGATTGTTGTACATAATGAAGTACATCTGCCATGTATCTGAAATTATCTAATTTTGACCACAGAATATCATCACAGATACCACATACTGTCCAGAAATAACATTTTTAGTTACTGTCATGCTTTACTAACATCATCATACAGCACCTAACAGACATTATGCAGTGCAGTGTTACTGACTAATAAAAGTCACGGTCATATACCCAGTGAGGAATGTGGTACTAACACAGTGGTCATGTTTCCTGTATGAAGTGTGGAATGTCTAAGACCATCTGCATACTATATGTAAGTGCTGCCAATACATAGAAAGCACAGAAAGACTTTAAACTGTGTTTAGTGATGTTGCATATTTTCATATAAATTATCTATAAAACAGTATGGTTATGAGAGGAGTTATTGCAGTACAGAGAGCATAGCTCAGTCTTAAGCATAAGGGTGTGCATTACTGTGGTTTAGTGCACTGTACACCGCACCAATGTGATGTACCACAGCACTGTTCCTGCAGCAATGGAACCATGTGCAAGACATCACCTGGGCTCTTTGTGTGTATTTATATGTATTATGTTCAGTGCATTGTACAATCCACCAATGTGATGCACCACAACACTGTTCCTGCAGCAATGGAACCATATGTAAGACATCACCTGAGCTGTTTGTGTGTATTTATCTGGTTTCATGCACTGTACAATGCAAGAGTGTGATGCACCACAACACTGTTCCTGCAGCAATGGAGCCATATGTAAGACATCACCTGGGCTGTTTATGTGTATTTATATGTATTATGTTCAGTGCAGTGTTCAGTCCACCAATGTGATGAACCACAATACTGTTCCTGCAGGAATGGAACAATATGTAAGACATCACCTGGGCTGTTTGTGTGTATCTATGTAGCTCAGTGCACTGTAGACTGCAAGAGTGTGATGCACCACAACACTGTTCCTGCAGGAATGAAACCACATGTATGACCTCACCTGAGCTGTTTGTGTCTCTGCAACATTCATATGGAATATAGTTGGTTAGAGCCCTCTGTGATGCAGCTACACATGCTGCAAGCATCAAGGCATGCTGACACGAGACAGTGAGTTGATTGCATGTCATGTGTTATTGTGTGTGGGAAGCCTTTTGTGCTTATAACTTTGCTGCATCTTCACTGCTCTAGTGCAGCATAGACACAGGACGTGCAGTGACTGACATATATAGATGTGGTGCTACAGGGGTGCCCAGGATACAGTTCCTGTGTTGTTTCCATAGCACACTTCACTGCCCCTGTATAGCTTACAGCCATTCAAACCTACTGCTTGGTACAGACTGAATATGCCATAACAGATTTTTGTCTTCCCTGCCACTCTTGTAGACACTGCATGATGATATATACTGTGCCACCTGTGCTCTTTTGCACACTTCAGGTTGAAAGGTACTTTTAAACTTATTTCCCTTGTACTGTTGTATGAAGCTTTTGTATATTCAACATCATCCAATTAAATCAATTTGAAAATGTATGAAAAAAATCATGTGTGGAAGAAATTAAACCTGTCAAGACAGGAGAACCATATGCTTCATCATGGATATATACCAAGTGAATGCTCTTGATGGACCAGGCAGATAACAGGAATGTACATGATGTATAGTGCTTGGAAGATTATACCCAATGTCAGAGTTGCTGGATGTTTTAATCACAGTACATGTGAGCAATGAATATATTAGAAAGTTGCATCAGAAGGCTAAGAAGAAAAGGCAAGATATCATAACTCCCCAGATTACTGCTGGTGAGAATAGAGGTCCATCATTTGTTTTACAGCTACCCACTGATAAGAAACTATCTTACAATTGTCATTATTTTGATAAGACTGGTTAGTGGTGGAACTGAATGGATATGTGTGTGATGTCAGACAACAACAGTATTACCTCATATGTTCAGCATTGTTAGAGACCAGTCATGACTTTCTACAGGTCACCTTCATGCTTATATATTTTCTGTTCACTGACATACCTGTTGCTCACACACTTGTGGTGCTGTTGATCATCTGCAACTGGTAAGCTGACAGAGAATATTGTGTATGGAATTCCATATTTAATTTCAATCTCATGTGTTCTGTATGTCATGTGACATGTGCAGTACTTAGCTGTATGCAATGTTTTGGAATGATCAATGTTTTTCTTCAAGAATGTTGGCTAGTTTCAGCTTTCTGGAATTACTCTACAAAGGTTAATAAAGAACCTTTGTCAAATGAAAATAAGAAACAGTTGTTAAAATTTGTAAATAGCACCACATTGTTATTATATTGGAATTTGTTTACTTGGAAATGTATCCGTAGAGTTTTTTTACCCCACACAAGATTGCTATTATATCCAAATGTAAAGAAACGAAATGTTGGAGATGTGGTGAAACATTGGAATCATAATGGGTTCATATGTTCATCAAATGTAGAATTCTTTTACAATATTGGAATGATTTTAAACATTTTGTAAAAGCTTTGTGGTCTGATAAGTGTCAAATTACTGATTATTTTATTTTACTTAATGTGCATACCCCAAGTGTAATCCCTAAACATCAGTTACCAATTCTTTGGTCAATGTTGGCCATCACCAGAAAAATAATAAGATTGAACTGGAAAAATAAGCAAGATCTTTTATTTGCTGAATTTATAAGACTAGCAAAATGTGCATATAAAAAGTAAATGCAAACCAGTTCTATTAGAACATCTAATTTAACTCATAAAAGATTAGCTTGGCAGAAACTGCAAATTTTATTAGATAAACATTAATGGTTCTTATAGATTAAGTTGAAGTTTGTCATGGATTATTGTATATAGTGTAAATAGTTGTTTATTCAGTGTTCATTTTATGTTTTGAATTATATTGATTGTTTATATCTAATTGAAAAAAAAAATGTTGGAAAAAAAAAGAATGTTGGCCAGTACTTTTATTGCAGTACCTTCAGTTGTCAATGCCCTGTTATGTGCTGGTGGAACTAGTTGTGAAAGACATCATGATTGCCCAACTGGCATCTCAGTGGATGTGCTTGCTGTTCCAACAATGTGTGACATATGTTACCCATGCATTCACTGATATAATCATGCAGGGGAATGAGGACTATGCAGTACAGATGTCCCTGCATCCTACATTAGAGTACTTTCCAAAGCTCTGAGGGAGGGTCACTTAATTACCATTAATACTCCCAGGTGACTAACTAGAGTCAGTAGTGATTCTGTTTGTAAAAAGGAAGTCCTTCTTCCTTTTACTTTATCTAATAATGTCACTGTGGTTGAAAACTACAACTGTCTCTGCTACCACCTTCTTACTAAAGAAACATCTTCTGTAGTTTGTTTTGAAATAGCTCTATCTCACCTGGAAACCATGAACATTTTTCATCCCTCTTGCCCTTAACTGAATATTTGCATTTCATAAATTTGGACAGAGATAATTTTACAAGTCTTAACCATCTGTGTTTTTTTTCTCTTAGCTCCTTCTTTTTATAATGGGAAAATATTTGGCCTTTTAAACCTTCACACAAGTACTAGTTCTGCCAACTCTTTTCTTACCTTGGTTGCATCTGTTTGGATCCTTCCCATGAGCACTGTGTCATTTGCCCAGTAGGATCTATAAAATTAAACGTAGTACTAGAGGAAAACCTCACCATGTGATGTAATCAGTAGGAAATGTTCTCGTTTCTTAGAATTGGTTCATTTGTCTATGTACACCAGCTCGTGTAGCTGTAACAACGTTTATTGTTCTGAGTGGTTTCTCAGTTGAGTTATGATGAGTCATAGGTAATTCCGCTGTAAAGTGGTGTTCACTATCACTCCATCCAACAACCTCTATACATATGAAGTACATTTATCCCTCAATCAGACTCCAAAAAATTTTCTTCAGGTAGACGGCAAATGCTGGAGGTGTGATGGGGAAGAAAAAGATAACTGGGAACATATGTTTTCAGAAATTAATGAGTTGGCAGATTAAAAAAATTCCTACAGACCAGTCTGTAGAAATATTGGGTGAGCAAGTACATGTGAGTAAGAAAATGATTCTTTTAAGCTGTGACACATGATCCAAATTGCCTAGACACAGTAAGTACTTTTGGGTCTCAAAAAAACAAATTACTAGAAAACTGAAATCAAAGTCTACACTAACTGTATTTGAAGTACTGACTATTGTAACAGAAATAAAGGAACTGGAAGTGGGATATGTAGAAAAAGGTAGGAGCAAATTACTAAAAAAAATGGAAAATGTGTGAATAATACATGCAGGATAATGTTTTGAAGGAGGTTAAAGGTTTAAAGGAAGGTAGGAATCGAGCAATTTATGTAATGTTGGATTAATGATAATTGTAAAAAAGAATGTATGTGATGTATAATGTTTTTAACTGTGAACATGTTAACATGGTTTGTTTCTTTTATATAAATGTATGTTTGCCTGTGTCTTAAGTGATAATTCAATGAATGTGTTAAAAATAGATATGAAGTACATTAATCAGCAACTTTGATGCTAAAGCCTGACTTCAGCTTATCCATTCAGTTCTAAACCTGTTTAAGTTTTCCATCTATTATGCTTGCCTTAGTTTTGGTGTTCTGTGTGTGTGTGCATGTGTGTGTGTGTGTGTGTGTGTGTGTGTGTGTGTGTGTGTGTGTGTGCATGTGTGTTTGTTCAGAAGTTGCATTGTATAATGCCTCTGTTCCTCTTTTACAACAAATAACATTTAAAGTGCATTGCCCGTTTGTAATGGTTCTACTTTTCCTACATTAGACTGCCCCATGCAGCGTGTTAAATCATGCATTCTTTCATAAGGTTCTGCTATTACACAATGAAATTTATAAAACAATCAGGTGATTGTTTGTTAGTGACTTTTCCTGTTCAGAGGGCATGGTTATACAGTTAGCAAATTTAACAGATGTGGACGTTTTATATCTGTCCTATGAATACATTACAGGATCCATGTGTCTGTTTGAATTACAAGTATCAGAAGATTTCTGCTCTAAAGGATTTCTTGAATTGGGAAAACTGTGCGGGGATGAGATATCACCAGTTCCCTTTCTTCATAACAGGTTGACCTCAAAACTGGACTAGCAAAGTATATGGTAGGTGGATGTTTTCAGGGTTAGTTTCGTACATGCTGAGTGCTACTGTCATTGGTGTACTTTTGGCAAGCAATGCTTCCATGACCATGTGGTCTTTTGCATTTGGAATCCTATTTAGTATTCAGAAAGGATTAGCGGTTTACACATGCACAGAATTGTGATTTTTGCAGTCTGTACTGATATTACTTTGTGTATTCATTTTTGCTCCCAGCGTGTGCATTACACATACATCGGCAATCCTTTCAGCAATGAATATAATTTGGCTGTTAATAGTTCATGTACTGCTAAGCTTCACAAGCATTAATAGACTCAAAACTGAAAATATCAAAGCACAAAACTAAAAAGTATAAAACATACCAAATCAGGTTTGAACTTTTGCATTTGGAGTCCTGTGTATTGTTTAGAAATGTTTAGCAATTATATATGCAGAGTTGTGATTACTGTTGTCTATAATGATACAGCATTTCTGAGTCATTTTGCTAAGGCAACACTTCCAAACCTTGCTAACATACTAAATACACTCCTGTAATTATTCAGTGTTTACTGTAGCAACTTTGTTTAGTTACAGCTGCTGTCAGATAAGTTTATGTTTTATGTATTTATGTTCTTTTGTTTAAAATTAGCCTGACAGAGAGTATTCATCATGTTGTCACATTCCTGAGAGCTTTCATCCTTTGTTGAGTTGGAGTATGTGCAAGAAAGAGACAGAGACAGAGAGAGATAGGGAGAGAGAGAGACAGAGAGAGAGAGAGAGAGAGAGAGAGAGAGAGAGGGTGAGAGAGAGAGAGAGAGAGAGAGAGAGAGACTGAAAGAAGGCAAGTAAACAGCTCATTACATAAACTTATTCAGCTGTTAACTTTTGTAGGAAAGTAAGGTCCACTATACACCCACTTCAGGGAGAACTGTATCCCCCCATCCGCTATTTAAATATTCCTATCCTCAGGTAGAATACTCACATAAAAATGGAAACGTTTAGTTTTCAAAAAAAAGCAAATATAGCTTTTTCCATGTTTATGCAGTCTCACAGAATTACAATATGCTAGTATCAATGGTATGGGAGACAGAGCACCTTATATGAAGAATGCAGGATGAATTACCTTACTGCACAAATGCATCATATTCATAATTGTCAAATACATTGTTCACTGAGATACACCCCATTGCATAAAATACATTTATCACACCATTTGGTGACAGCATAAATCATGACGATGACACCATCAAAAAAAAAAAAAAAATATTGCACAGAATTTATATATGTCATCAACTGAAACCAAGATTACAGTATCGGCACCACTGCCCAAGCCTGTCACACAATCTCCTTCAAACACTAACACAACTAAACTGGGAACAATCCATTATAACACTGCTGTACGATGGTTCCCACCTGTTCCAGACAATTAAACACATTAATGTAACATAACATGCCTCCTAGCACCCCATTAGTTATATATATATTAACTCCATGATTGTACTACCAGAACCACAGCGAATTTACCACTGCACTGCTATAGTCAAAGAAGTACTAGTCAGATATAGCAGTATTTGTTATTCTGTGATACTGACAAGATGTTCAACCAGACAAAATTGTTGACAAGCTGCATGTTTGGTGATCTGAAGTACTACCACGTGTATGAGGGAAGAACACTAAGGACACCATTTGTTTGTGCAGTTTGTATGATTCATGGAAACCTGTGCGGGAGGATAGTCCTATCAAGGGGTCTTTAATTAAAAAAATGGTTATCTTGGAGGAAAACAAATGCTAAAGTCATGCATAGTTCAAATTCTAGGGCATTCAACTACAAAATGTTATCAAGGAACAGAATTACTAGAAACTGATTTCTCAGTAATTAAAACACCAGTTAGGAGAAACAGGACAGTAGGAGGTTGTAAAGACAGGTTAAATGACATGAGTAATGATAATAAGTCTCTTATGATGGTTAGGTTTATTTGATGTTCTTTACTTCAGCACAAAAACATTGATATGAGCTATTGATATCTGAGCATTTAAATTTTGGAGAATCCGAATATAGTGACTTAGGAGATAGTCATAAAATCATGGTATAAAGGCTGCAGAAATAGTGATGATTAGTTTATCTTCTGTGGAAGAAGCAGCAAATTCAAAAGTCAATGAGTAAAAATGCATTGAGAAGTACTAAAGCTACTAAAGAAAGGAAAAAAGAGGGGTTTGTATGGTATTAATTCAAAAACTTACAATCAAGGGGAAGGGTAAAGGGAGGACAAAAGCTGTTCCAGAAAGTAGGCTGGAGACAAATTTCCTAATTTAGTGGATATTACCTCTACACTTGTGTCTTTAGAAGAAACTGCATGTGAAAGTATTCTGAGTGACATTGACAGTCAAGTTAAAAGAAATATGGTGTTCGTTGATTACTTTCCCTGTAAACAAATGTTAAATAAATAAATACATAAATAAAATAAACAAGACTTTGACAGTGAAGTTAAAAGAAATATGCTGTTTGTCAATGACTTCATAAGTAAAGGTAAAGACATCTACTTTTGCAGAGATATTAATTAATGAATTATTTTTGTTAACTGGGAAGGTCCAACTGAGAAAATCTCATTTTCAGTAGAGGCCCAGGGAGAAAAGCTCCACAATATAAGGTTACATTTGTTAAGTAATAGTTAATCGGTTTTACATAAAGAGAACATTTTACAAGAACATAAGTGGAAAATGTATAGGAAACCGTATATTTTAACATGAACATTAAGAATTCTAGTTTAGACAGTCTGTGAAGTTACAAGGATTGGCTGACCAGCAGTACATGAAGTGTTGGGGAATTAGCTTATACACATCTTACTAGAAAAGTCAGTCTAAAAAAAATGACAAGGATTGTCTTAGCAGCAGTAGCACAAATTCTAAGAGCAGTAGCTGACACCTGCGCTGTGAAGGAGGTCAAGGACATGATACAGAAGGAATGGAGGATTTAGGGATGGGGAGGAGCTAGCCATTTAAGGGAAAGAAGAGAGAAGGAGGTGGGGAAGAAATAAGATAGCTGTAGCTGAGTTAATGAGATTTTTGAGGTAAGATGACATGCTATGTGTTAGAAACAAGGAGATGGATGGAGTTAGTGGAGTCTATGAGGTAAGAAGAACACTGTCTAGAAAAGCACTGCAATGATAAAGGATTAGCCAAGAAAGAAGCTGTGGGGGAAAATAGGGTGGTAAAACTGGTCTTTCCCAAAGTACTGGGTGTTTGACATACCGTCGGTAAATTATTAAATGCATACACTTTGAATAACATGAATATTGATGTAGAATTTAATGGTCTAAGTCACTCTCACTTGTTACATTGTAGTCAAGGAAACTGTAGAACTTCTGAATGATGTTAGTATCTAGAGCATTAATGCTATTCATTTAAATATCTTGGGTATTTAAGTATTTATATAGCTAATTAAATAAATAAACTATAAATAAAAAGTGCATATTTGGTTCAAATGGCACTTATCAAAGGTTGGATATTCTTTGAGCATACTGAGTTACATAACTTAAGTCATACTTTTGGTAAGAGACATTACAGCTGTCTCTAGCAGAGAAATACCTGCTGGTGAATGATATCTTTACAGCCTTGAGACACAAAGAAACAGGTTCTCAAAGTTTAATGTTTACAAGAGAGCAGATAAGAAAGGATGCAGTATTAATTTCCCTTCAGTAACACAAGGAGTATAAACAATAAAATGTTGATCCTGTGGGAGGTATATGTTCATTTGAATAATGATATTACTGAGAGTTAGGAAAAAAGAAGGAGACCGGATACAGTAGATGGATGGATTGTACCTGTTTGCAATAGAAAAAATAGTTGGGGGCTATTGTACTCATTAAAAATATGTTGGAATGGCATGGATGGAGAGTATGGGTGACACTGAAATTAACACAGATTATTTTATTTTAACTGTAAAATGAATGGCAGAATCTTCTCCATTGTAGGAATGCATAGGTTCTGAAAGCAAAGAGCTGTACGATAAAATAACTGTTGAATCTCCTTTATAATTAAAATGTTAATACAGTCATGATGAGGGGGGATTGAACTTATCCACAACTTGCTGGGCTTGTGTAGAAAAGTCCAACAAGGGTAAGAAATTATTTACTGCATTTTGTAGAGAAATAGTTAAAACAGGTTGAAGCTTGACATATCACAGGAAAGAATACATTACACATAGTTCACATACAGGAAAGTATTCCTTTTTCTGAACTTGATCTATAGCCTTCTTTGCCCAGAAGTGACTATACAACAATAGCAAAAGTTACACTTCCTTAGAATATGGCATTAGAAAAACAGAAGGGTACTACAGTTTGTAAATAAGTGACAAATTCTAAACTTGCTTTGGAAGTGTATCTGAGAAAAATTGGAAGGATACATTTTTGAGAAAGTGTGTAGAGGAGATATGAGGTGATTCTAAAATAGTTATGCAAGATAAATATAAGGTAAGACATTACATAAAACATGGATCTAAATCACTAGTTACACTGAAAATTAATCTGTAACTAGGTTACTGATGAAGAGAAACAGTTTTTTAAGTAGTAATAAATTAGTAGGAGAAATAATTTAGAAAAGAAGTAGATAGGCTTGATAAATTATTGAAGAAGATGATTAAAATGATCATTAGAGATAATGGAATGAATTGTATCAGAAATTAAATATCAAAGAAGTTACTTTTTAGACATCTCAGAAACTCCAATGAGATTAAGCTGTGGAACATGATACCTAAAGTTACGGATGGAAAGGTGTGCAGTTCACTTAAGAAGTTAAAAGTTTTTTTGAATATTCTGGGAATACCTTTATCAAACATTCCTGAGATCATGTGACTAAAGCTAAGGTTTCCAGACACGGAGAAAGATTTGTAATGCTGTGCTCCAGAATCATACCCTATTTTAGCTCTTATGTTATATGAGCTCTAGTTCCTCTAGTTAACAGTAGATACATACATACATGCATACACACATATATACATATGTTGCAGGTACAGACAATAATGTCCTTCTAACTTGCCAATAAACCAAAACAGTCATTCCCATAATCAGCATCCAAGTTGTTTTCAAAAACATCTAATCTAATACTTTTCTTTAATATAACTTGGTAGTCTATGTTGTGTATCAGCTATTCTCTCTCATTGCTATATACTCATCTATATTGCTTATTAGATGCTTATCTGCTATTTGATAATCCCAAAGATTTCCAGAGGTAGTTTTCTCTAAGTGTCCTATATACATGAAAAAGGTCTTCTCTTAAATATCCATATGAGACACAGTACTAGTGGAGATCATATAATATTTCATAATGCTTACATTTTCATACCCATGAATGTCCTTGGCATATTTCTGTTGTACTCTTTTCAATTAATCATACTTGTTTTCTTACAAGGTTTCCATATTGTTATTTCATGCTCTAGTTTGGGTCTAATGTAACTTTAAAGCAATGATTTCATAGTTTCTGATTTCCTAGACTTTATTAATCTCTTTATGTAGTCTATAAATTTATAACTATCATTAAAGTATTTGTGGATATGATTAGAAATTTGATGTACTCATATACTTTGGTCCTTAAACTAAGCTACAGTTTCAGTCACTCTGTGATGTAGTAAATAGTCACCCTTCATTCTATGTCTCACAAATCTCGTATACTTAGCTTTTGATGTATTTATCAGAATATTATTTTCCTTTGCCCAAATGGTTAATTTAGTCAAGTTATTTTGAAGATATGTGTAACAAATGTAATCATTTCAACCATTTTCATCTCATTTGTATACAGACTGCAGAACATCTCAGATGAAAAAGACTGATCTGAAAAATACAACCTCAACAAGTAAGGACTAGGACAGAGCCCTGTGGGACACCCTGACTGCAACCTAGAGTTTCATCTGTCCAATAGCTGTATGATAGTTGCCATGACTTATTTGCAAGCTATGCAGCTATTAATTTTATCAATATTACATCAATACCTAGTTGTCCCTATTATTGATCAGTGTTTTGTGTATTACCCTATAAAGGCTGAAGTTAAGTCTATGTATATTACTTCACAGTGCAATTTTGCATTTATAACCATTACTATCTTATTATAGAACATTATTTTACAGGCAGTTATAGGCTTATTTCCAACATATGCATGCTGATATATGGTTTCAAGTCCCAGCCTTTCCAGTTCTGACACTAAAGTATCCAAAATAATCTTACCCATTATTTTTCCACACAAGGATGTAAACTTAAGGATCTAAATGACTCTAGATTTGTCATTCCCCTTCCCTTTAAAGATGGTTTTAACAAGTGCATGTCTCCAATCTTGAGGAATCTTCCCACACTTACCCCCGGATTCATGAAAGCTTGCACGGAGTGCAAGAAGAGTGTAGGAGCTCACGCCGGCATTATGTCTGCTGTGCGATCCAGGAACAGCCGGCGGGGGCGTGCATGAGAGCTGCTAAAGCTACTCTTGCATGGACAGCATCATGGTATGCAAATTACCTCATTTGCTGGTGAAAGCCATGCAAATGAGGTAAATTTGCGATCCAGGAAACACTAACCTGTCTGTGGAAGATTAGTGTTACCTGCAGAAATGTACTCCATTGGTAACGGAGTACATTTCTGCAAATAGCTAAACGGAGCTATGACAGCTCCAAATAAAGGATGCATACAGTTGAGGAAGCATGCCAATGTCCAAATATAAGGCCACTGGCATTTTAAAATGTTTAAAAATATAAAAATGTAACTTTTTTTCCCAGATCTCTGATGTTTAAGCATAGCGCAGCACAGCACAAACGTGCAGCGCTTATAAAAACAAGAAAATAATTTAAAAAAGCCAAAAATAGGCATTTTCACTAAAAAGCTTATTCTGCCATGCAGGTGAATGGCAGGCTGAAAACAACATGGCCACTGACTAGTGGTTGCTAAGGGGGGAAGCTCAGTGTGAGAGATGTAACCATGCATTACTAGGCAATCCTATGCAAATGAGGATAAGGATAGTGAATCCCAATTTTCCCCAGCATGTGAGGCATGTCCCATGAGTGTAAGAGTAGGAGTAGGTGAGTAGAAGACTAGAATATAGGTGACATCATGAGGGGGTGTGTCAGACAGGCTGTAAGCTAATTGGAGCACAGTGGCTTGTGTTTGCCCTGAGTTGCTCAGGAGTGCAAAGAGGCATGCCTACAGTTGTCCTATTTGAAAACCTCAAACCAATGGTGCACACTGTTAAAAGATAGGAAACTCCTTGCAAATATGCACACAGCATGTGCACTCATGTGCGTGCATGTGCACGCGTGTGCACGTGTTTGCGCTTGTTTGTGCGGTGCTTCCCCCCGGGCGGAAATGGAAAGGCAAAAGGAAGGAAAAGAAGTAGTAGGAAGTTAACCAAGGAGAACTAGCAGACCTACCAGGTGAAATATATCAGAATCAGCCAATTACACAGGCAGCAGACTAGCCCAGCCCAGCCCAGCACTTTAAAATCTGCAAACACCATTCCCCCCTGTTTTTTCTCAAGAACTCTGCAACACTGCAGTATACAAAGAGGGAAAGCTTAAAAAGCTTAACTCAAACAAAATGTTAGGGGCTGCTCTTGCTATCATAAACTAACGTGTGCAAGGTGCTGAGGGTGGTGATATTGTGAATGCTGCTGAGCAACCCACAGTGAGGAGACGGAGAAGGGTGTACAGACCCAGGGTAACCTACCAGGGGCTACATGAGCTGGAGATAGTGGAGCGCTATAGGGTGGACAGAGACCTCCTACAGCAAATTGTTGAGCTGTGCCGGCTACGCCTCACACACAGAACCAACAGAGGGGAACCCATTCCAGTGGATACCAAGGTATGTGTTGGCCTAAGAATACTAGCTACAGGTACCTTCCAAAGACCAACTGGTGATATGATGGGGATTTCACAGGCATCAGCATCCAGGATACTCCACCAGTTCCTGGATGCCATGTCAGCACATGTCGGTGACCAGGTATATTTCCCCAATTCCCATGAGGCATTGGCCAGCAATTTGCGTCCTTTCCACCAAATAGCAGAATACCCTGAAGTAGTGGGTGCAGTAGACTGCATGCACATATGCATCAAAGCACCACCCGGTGAGCGGGGTAGGGTCTACATCAACCGCAAGGGCTTCCCCTCCATCAACTGCCAGTTCATGTGCGATGCCCAGGGAATAATAATAAATGTGTGTGCTGGATGCCCTGGAAGCTATCACAATTCCCACATTTGGCATGTGACCCAGCTGTACCACTTATTTGCCAATGGGGACATTCCCTACGGTCACCTAGTAGGGGATGCTGGATATGCACTGGAGCCATGGCTGATGACACCCATCAGAAATGCACACACACCTGAACAAGAACTCCATAATGAGGCACACGCACAAACAAGAAACATAATTGAGCGTGTGTTTGGGATGCTCAAGTCACAGTTCTGGTGCCTGGACACATCTGGTGGAGCCTTGCAGTACTCACCAACTACATGTACCCAAGTTGTTATGGTATGTGCCATGCTACACAATATGATCCTGCAGAAACAGCTGCAGCAGGAACAGCATGGGGCAGAGCCAAACAGCCCCCCACCATTGCAAAGGCCTGCACAGGTACAGCGTGACTCGGAGGAGGAATAACCTCAACTTCCCCCAGTAGGCAGAAGGAGGAGTGCCCAGTATGCCCTGGCCTTGGCAAAGAGGCAACGCATAGCATATACACTGACTCAGTAGGAACCCTGGAAATGACACCTCTCTCTGACTCGCACATACAGTAAAAGGGATGGCTAACTTGACACTACCTGTTTTCAAACATGTATAGGGAGTGTACTATGTGCATCCGACATAGGAAGCCCTACAGCACCACCTGAGGCATGTGTGCCCTATTTTAAGCAATATAAAGCACTGCTAAGCACCAGTATTGTGCATATTTAAATACAATTGCACATAGCTGCGCACCACACTAACCAGCGCAACGTCGAGCAATGTTGAGCAACGTTGGACAAAGTCGGGCAAAGTTGAGAAAAGTCGGGTAAACACGCTCACACCTGCTTTACTGTTCCTTAACCAGTCAGGTCTGCCCAGCAGGAAAATAAAAAGCAGTGACAGGGCTTGAACTCAGGATACTGTTCGCTATAGTCACAGTACTGAACCACTAAGCCATGACAGCATTTCACTGGCACAGACACAACTTAAGTCACTCACACATACCAGTTGGGGGGGTCGCATACCTAGCAGTCACAGCCAGCAGGACAATTGTAGACAAACGCAAACACAAGCAAATGCTGTATCATGCCCTCTGAAGAGGCATATGGGTAACCTCCCCCCAGGCTTATGCAGACAGATAACAGCAGGCAGTGTGATGTGGGTTGGGTAGGCTATGAAGTCACAAACTAATATGCGTGTAATTGGAAGCTAAGGTCTGTAGTACAGGGTATGCCTCAAGCCAGTACGATAGGCAACAGTACAGACTGAAATGGAGTACCTGACATAGCAGTGCAGGCCTAGTAAATGTGTATAAGTGTCAGGTGTACCCCTCATCCTATGTACACCCACAGTAACAATCAGGTGTGCCCCACAGGTAGAAATGTACAAATAATAGCTTTCCCCCCCGTATGTAGAAATGTTGATAAGTCTATGCAAATTGACTCATGGAAGCCCTGCATCACAGCGTGCTTCCTGTCGATGTACAACACAAAGGTGAGCCCTGAGGTAAAAACCAACTTGATTTTTCACACACATATAGTATATATGCCCATATTGGGCATGCTCACACACTTAAACAAATTTAGCAAATGTCAGTCAACAACATACTGAAAGGTCATACTGGGCATGCTCACACACATAGGGCATGTCTGAGTACAGCAGTGGGCCACACATATCCGGCAGTTGCAGTTCTTATTCCAGACACATGTCACTATTCACCAATCCTGCCTTGCGCACACAGCGATATGAAAACATACCCATATAATATATTGAACCCCTGTCATAATCAAACTATGTAATACAAGTACTTAAGTTGTTCAAAGAAAGTTAAAATACAAAGAAGATCAATAAATCTCCGATCAGTATCATCAAGAAACAATGAGCACTCCTAACATTATCCAAGCCAAGCTCTGCCAAAAATATTGCCAAAGATTCCATAGAGAACCATGAAGCTTTCTTTAGCTATGTCATAAATATCAATGTAAACTCATATATGTTCTAAGTTAGTGCAAAGTGTAAATGAATACATGTACATGACTGACATTGCCAACATCATGTCAGACAGGTTCATACATATTTACCCCCCTCTCACTGACAAAAGGGCCATTACCATACCTGGAGATTGTGAAAACCTAGAAATCACATATACAATGGTTAAACAGCTCTATCCAAACCTAAAAACATGGCGTCTATGGGATGACATGGTGTCCCTGGCTGTGTCATATGTGAACTCCAAAACAAACAGACCCTGCACCTGAACAGTCTGTTGAGACTCACCCTCTGTACAGGATATGAAACTGTTGAATGGGTTACAGTAAGTCTGGCACACTCCACAAGTGTTGGTGCACAACAGACCATGATAACTATTGTCTTATAAGCTTAATAAGCCTGATCTGCAAGGCCATGGAGTCCATCTTTATAGAACTCATAAACAGAGCTATTGGGAGCCTACAAACACCCAACCCTACCCATTTTGGTTTGGTCAGGGGCAGATCATGGTCCCTAAACCTGCTAGACAGTTTTCAAGGTAGTTACCCAGGACATACATCAATGAAATGAGCTCCACACAGCCTACATAGACCTTGAAAAGCCCTTTTTCAATATCCCACACACATGTTGTATCCACAAAATTAACAACCTGTGCATCAACACATATGTCAGCTGATGGATTGCCAACTGGGGCACAGATAGATCCCACAAGGTAAGAATTGTGGTCTCCCTGTTGGACTGTAAGCTGGTACCAACTGCTGTCCCCAATGGCTCAGTCCTGGGACCCCTCCTGTCTGGTGTATACTATTCAGAAGTACAGTCAAACACACAAGGGCTATGGTTAGCAAAGTTTGTGGATGACTGAAAAAAGGTTGTCATAATTGATGTTTGGGACAACAGAGACATCCTTAAAAAGGGTCTCAGTCAGACAGCTGTGGTGTCAAAATTATGGCCTCAAGCTACAGTCATACAAATACCACATAGGTGCCAACACCCTAAATATGGAGGTAATAATAAGGGATCTATGGACACATGTGGATAGTCATCTCTACTTTCAGAAACATATTCACAAAGTGGTTAGAAAATCATGCTATGTGTTCCCACAAATTGCCAAAGTCTTTGCATGTAGGTCAAAGGAGGTTCCCTCTACTCATCAGTCATCAGACCCATATGAGAGTACCATGGCACACTCGTGATGAATCTGACGAGGCACCTTCAGCAGCTGGAAAGACCACTGAAGTACCTCAACAAGAGGAATACTGGCCTCAAACAGTTGCCCCATGCAACAAGACTGAAGTAACTCAATCTGTACTCTGTTGCATACCGTCTACTCAGGCGATCTCTGCCCAACAGACAGGTCCATGTCCAAAGCAGAACTGATGTACATGCTCTATCTGAAGTAAAGCCAAGCTCACTGTGCCGCATGTTCTAGGGATATAATCATCACAACAATAAACAGAACATGTTGGAGGGATACATTACTAACTCACAGACTTCCCTTGCTTTAGAACAGGCTCCCAACCTACATTAAGCTGAATCCCTCACTGATACTCTTCCAGAGGAACCTTGATGAGTGTATGTGAAACTGAACTGTCACACCGTGGATCACTTCATCAGCTCTACTACGCAGAGGCATACAGAACTAACCCCATGTGTGGTGATAGCTGCACACTCTGGCCATACTAATATATGCCTTCAGGCAGATTGCCTATTACATACCTATGTACCTATATATGTAGGGGGAACACAGTATAATAAGCCAAAGATGGATGGGCAGAGATGTGTGTAAGAGGGTGAGCATGACAGGGAGCCATCCAGGACTGTCCCACCCAGCACACATCCCAATGGCACAAAAGACATGAGATGCACATCTCTCCCACTGTACATAATAGCCACCAGTATCTGTAAGCATTACAGTGTATGTGGTGCATGTGCCTGCTGTACAACATGACTGTACAATGAAGTACACATCTACTATCTGTAGACATGTACCTGTCACATAGGTTCATAGGTATGTAGTAGACTATCTTCACAAAGGTATATATTAGCCTAGGCAAGTTGTGCAGCTTTCACCACCCCATTGGTTAGTCTCCTAAGCCCTAGTTCTAATAGTTAGTACCTTAGGTCCCTTTCTAGTGGGGCTGCTGATGTGATCCCTGGCGTGAATTGTCTGTTTCCCATCCACTCATCAAGATTCCTATTGAAGAGTGTCAGCGAGGGGCTCTGTCTGATGTACATTGGGACTCTGTTCCACAGTAAGGCAAGTCACTGGGATGGTACTCTATCCCACCAGCATGTTGTATTCATTGTTGTGATGAGGTTCATATCCCTGGAGTGTGTAGTGTGACTCAGTTTTGTTTTCCTTAGGTGGAGCATTTTCAACAGTTATGTGTTGGACATGGCTCTGTTTGTTAGGCAGAGTTTGCCTCTGAGTAGGCGGTACACAACAGAGAACAGATATATTTTTTCCAGTTGTGTTGCATGACACAACTGTTTGATGCCTGTAATCCTCTTGGTGAGGTACCTCTGTGGTCTCCCCAGCTGCTGGATATGCCTAGTCGAGTACATCCAAAATGGTGCATTGTACTCAATGATCGGTCCGATGACTTAAAAGTAGAGGGCCACCACTACCTCTTTTGATACTGATGCAAACCCTTTGTTGATTAGGTGGGCCACATAGGATTTGCTAATCACTTTGGCAACATGGTTGTCAAAGGAAAGATGACTATCTACTTGTGTCCCCAGATCCCTTATTACCTTGTCAGTTTTTAGGGGGTAACACCTATGTGGTAGTTTATGGGTACTTTGTTTTCCCCAAAGGGGATTACTATGCATTATTTCATATTGAGCTTGAGGCCATGATTCTGACACCACACATCTGTCTCATAGAGTCCCTTCTGGGGAATATTTGTGTCATCCAGGGAATCTATTATGGCAAGCACTTTACAGTTCCCAGCAAACTTAGTCAACCACAACCCCCCTGTGTTGGCATGTACTTCTGAGAAGTATATACCAAACAGGAGGGGCCCCAGGACTGAACCCTGGTGGACACCAGTTGTTACTGGTTTAGAGTCTGACATGTAGCCAGCAACTCTAAATTTGTGGGATCTATCTGTGAGCCAGCTTGCAATCCATCTTGTGATGTATGGATTTATGCCCAGGTTGGTGAGTTCATCTATGATACCTGACTGGGGAATGGTGTCAAAGGCCTTAGCAAGGTATAGGTAGGCTGTGTGGAGCTTCTTTCAATCATCTGTAGCCTGGGTAACTGTCTCAAAGAAATCCACCTAGTTCAGGAGGCATGATCTGCATTTTACGAAGCCAAACTGGGTGTGCTCAACTGTGTGAAGGTTCTCAATGTCTTTATTGCTGACTTCCATTATGATTGGCTCTATTGCCTTGCAGATCAGACTTGTCAGGCTCATAGAGCAGGAATGCCAAGGGTCTGTTGTGGCCCCACCCCTGTGGAGTAGGAAGAATGTTGCTGTGTAACATTCTATGGGTACATATCCTGTACAGAGCATGTAGGGAGAGGTGTAGGTATCCTTGATGAATATGGATACATCCCCACCCTATGTGCTATGATCCAGGTTCTGATGCTGGAAGGTATGGAATGAGTAGTATCCTGGTAGTGCTGGTGTGCTCTCTGGAGCCTTGAACTAGGTTTCTGTTACTTCACAGATATCAATATTCTCCATACTGAGAAGTGCCTGGAGTGTGTGCATTTGGAGGCTGAGACTTCTGGCAATGAGTCGCATTTGGCTCACTTTGTGGTTATTTGTGTTGGTTACGGGGTTTGGTTTGTCCTGAGTGACCGGTGTTCCACACCTGAAGTCAATGCCTTATTGGTCTGATCTGACCATAAGCTAATTATCCTAGATATCCACATTCTGCCCCCACCCCCATTAAGGAAACCATGGTAAAAAAATTCTCCAAAGCCAACTTCATGCTTCTTAAGACAGAAGTGGTGAACTTCATGACACCCATGCAGATGGACAATACAGTTACAACTACTGAATCCTACATGATTGCACTTTATAAGCACTTACATGAGTGCATGGATTGTGCTATCCCAAACAGAACCAAGACGCTATCCTCCAAAAAAAGGAAGCCAATCTGGTGGTCCCCTGCCATAAACAAACTGTACAACAGAAGGAAGAAACTGCTGCAAAAGGGATTAAAATTCCATGAGTGTAGGAGCTCCCTGGTCAGCCTCAGTAAGAAGCTGCGATCCCTGATAAAATCCTCCAAAGCTAGTTATGAAAACAAAATCGCCACTGATTGTAAAGACAACCACAAAGCATTCTATAGCTATGTCAAGAATCTCAATGGCAACACTCAGATCTGCTCTGAGTTACAGCACAATGGCACTAAATATACAGACCCAACTGATATTGCCAACATCCTGGCAGATAGGTTCAGTGCTAACTTTACCCCCCTCTCACCCATTAAAGAGCCCATCTCTATACCGGAAGAATGCAAAGTTCCTGTAATCACATTTGCACAGGTAAAAACCACATTCTCCAAAGCCAGGAACACAGCATCCATGGGACCAGACAACATCCTAGGCTGTGTTCTACATGAAATACAGAACGAACTGGCACCCCACCTAAGTACCATGTTCAGTCATAGCTTCACCTCAGGCTTTGTGCCTGCTGAATGGTGCACAGCGATGATTATCCCACTCTACAAGAGGGGAGCCACCACGGACCCTGGGAACTACCGCCCCATTAGCCTGATGAGCCTGGTCTGTAAGGCCATGGAACGTATCATCATGGAACTTATAAACAAAGACATTGGTAATCTCCAAATTCTGGACCCCACCCAATTCGGGTTTGTAAAAGGCAGATCATGTCTCCTAAACCTGATAGACTTCTTTGAAGCAGTCACCAAAGTCGTAGACAAGGGTAAGGTAGTTCACACAGTCTATCTAGATCTTGCCAAGGCTTTCAACACCATCCCCCACTCTGGAATTATAGATGAACTCACTAAACTAGGTATAAATCCCTATGTCACAAGATGGGTTGCCAACTGGCTCACTGACAGAACCCACACTGTGAAAGTAGCAGACTCCAAATCAGACTTCAGACCAGTGACAAGTGGAGTACCACAGGGTTCAGTCCTGGGTCCTCTCCTGTTTGGTATCTACTTCTCTGAAGTACAGGCTAACACAGAAGGTCTTTGGCTTATGAAGTTCGCAGATGACTGCAAACTAGGAGCCATAATCAAAACTCCTAACGATGTGGACATCATACAAAAGGGCCTCACTGAGACAGATGCCTGGTGTCAAAGCCATGGCCACAAGCTCAATGCCAAAAAGTGCATTGTCAACCCCTTTGGTAAAAACTCTGTACCCATGAACTACAACATAGGTGGTAGTATAGTTGACACCAAAAGTGTGATAAGAGACCTTGGGACACAGGTGGACAGTAGGCTCTCTTTTGATAATCACATCGCCACAGTAGTCAGGAAATCCTTCTATGTGGCACACCTCATCACAAAAGGTTTCTCATCCAGAAAAAAAGAGGTCATTGTTCCCCTCTACTCATCACTCATTAGACCCATTATAGAGCACAACGCCCCTTTTGGTATGTACCTCACAAGACATCTACAACAACTGGAAAGGCCGCAGAAATACCTTCAAACAGATGCCTTACACAGACCATCTCAAAAAACTCCAGCTTTACTCCGTCGCATATCGCCTACTCAGAGGTGATCTCTGCCTAACATACAAAGCTATGTCAAACCCAGAGCTGTTGGACATGCTCCACTTAAAGAAATCCCAATCCCTCTGAGCTACACGCTCTAGGGACCTAAACCTTGTCACCACAATAAACAGAACATACCAGAGGGATAGATTCCTGTCCCAGAGATTTCCCATACTCCGGAATAAACTACTTATATATAGCAAACAAAGCTCCTCATTAGCACTCTTCAAGAAAAATCTTGATGATTGGATGGGAAATAGGAAATTCACCCCGGTGATCACCTCTGTGGCTCTGCTCGACAGTGGCACAGGAAAATAATTTTCTTGGGTGGCAAAAGCCAGGGTACCTTTTTAGGCTGGGCTTGTATAGTTCCCAGGGCCGATAGTCTAGTACCTACCTATGAACCTATGAACCTTTGAGCCTTGCCTAAAAAAAGGTAATATGGGGACAGCAAGAGCCTTGGCCAGTATTCAAAAGCATAGGGGTGACAGGTGCAAACCATCTGTAGCGAAGCAATGAGGCTTGTCTATCATGTCATCACAGGCAGACAGAGACTGGATCCCCTTTGAATGACACCAGAAGCTCAGCCAATTGTTGAAGTTTATTGTCTTTCTTTTATATTGCAGTTTCATGTAGGTAGAGGTAAGATGCTACTCAAGGTCAGGGTCATACCAGCCTGGGCTACATGATCATACAGCTACTATATATCTCTTGTCATGTTGTCCTGGGAGGTATGTCTCAGATCATTCACACTGACATGTACAAAGAACACATCATATATGTACCTGTTCTGGAGTGATGTAAGTGCTTGTGTTATGTGGCGGATCATAGCACCTGACAGACAACTGACAGTAACCTTCCCCTTGTCCAGCTGAGTGAGTGGAACATCTGTGTGCCTGACTATGAAGTCACCTATTACTAGTGTGCTGGGTATGTTGTTTTGCCTTAGGGCCTGTTGTGAGGCACACTGCTTTGGTGTATTTTGTGTTTTCTGACGTGTGCTTGGAGGTGCATGTTGCTTGCTTGTCTGCTTAGCAGGACACTCCCTCTTTTTCAGATTAATATTTGTATTCTCCTAGTTTGGTAATGTGTATTTATGTGTGTGTTTTGCTGCTGTTTATATTATAGGTCTATGTGAGACAGTTGGTCTTGTGCTTGTATGACCCTACTCCTCTTGACTGTATTGTCCAGTATTGGGTTGACAGAGCTTAGCCACCGGTTTGACCCTGTCTGTACCAGCATGTGGTGCATCAACCCATGTATGATATGGTCATGGCCTATGCATACAATACAAATACACTCACAATACGTCTAGTATGATAAGCCTGCTGAGGTTAGCAAATGTGAAAAAAACCTTTGGGCAAACTGTCAGCGAGTAAAGTCTGTATTGCACCCTGTAACTCCATATTGCTTGCTGAAGTGTAAAGAAGTACTTACTTGGATTAAGAACCCCACACTTGCCAACTGTGTATGTGTGTGTCTGTCTCTCCCTGGGGAGAGAGCAACCTTTTTAGAGACTACTCACACCCCTTAAAAGTGATATACTCATCTTTGTCAAGTCTGATGATGTCACCATCCTACAAATACACCTGTGAGAAGGTGAAATTCTTGTAATGTGTATAGCATGTCATGTAAATGTGTACTGCTGTAGTATCATAATGTAGTGAGGTAGGGGTTTGAATCCTGCACTTGCTGACTGTATGTGTCTCCCTTGGGAGGGAGTAACCTTCTTGGAGACTACTCACACACCTTAAAAGTGATATGCTCATCTTTGTTAAGTCTGATGATGTCACTTTCCTACAAATATACCTGTGGGAAAGTGAAATCCTAGTAATGTGCATAGCGTGTCATATAAATGCATCCTGCTGTTGTATCATAGTGTCGTTAGGTAGGGGTTTGAATCCTGCACTTACTAACTGTGTGTGTCTCCCTTGGGAGGGAGTAACCTTCTTGGAGACTACTCACACACCTTAAAAGTGATATGCTCATCTTTGTCAAGTCTGATGATGTCACTTTCCTACAAATATACCTGTGGGAAAGTGAAATCCTAGTAATGTGTATAGTGCATCATGTAAAAACATACTGCTGTAGTATCATAATGTAGTTAGATAGGGGGTTTGAATCCTGTAGTTGCCAAGTGTGTGTCTCCCTGGAGAGAAAGTAACCTTTCTGGAGACTACTCACATCCCTTAAAAGTGATATACTCATCTTTGTCAAGTCTGATGATGTCACCATCCTACAAATATACCTGTGGGAAGGTGAATTCCCAGTAATGTGTGTAGCGCGTCATGTAAATGTGTACTTCTGTAGTGTCATAATGTAATTAGGTAGGGGTTTGAATCCTGCATTTACCAACTGTGTGTGTCACCCTGGGGAGGGAGCAACCTTTTTGGAGACTACTCACACCCCTTAAAAGTGATATACTCATCTTTGTCAAGTCTGATGATGTCACTTTCCTACAAATATACCTGTGGGAAGGTGAAACCCTAGTAATGTGTATAGTGCATCATGTAAATACATACTGCTGCATTATCATAATGTAGTTAGGTAGGGATTTGAATCTTGCATTTACCAAGTGTGTGTGTGTGTGTGTGTGTGTGTGTGTGTGTGTGTGTGTATGTGTGTGTCTCCCTGGAGAGGGAGTAACCTTTTTGTAGACTACTCACACCCCTTAAAAGTGATATAGTCATCTTTGTCAAGTCGGATGATGTCACCATCCTACAAATATACCTGTGGGAAGGTGAACTCCCAATAATGTGTGTAGTGTGTCATGTAAATGTGTACTGCTGTAGTGTCATAATGTAGTTAGGTAGGGGTTTGAATCCTGCATTTACCAACTGTGTGTGTCGCCTTGGGGAGGGAGACTTCCTTTCTGAAATTTGTTCTTTTTTTCACTTGGCCTAATATTATTTAATTCATCTCCAAGCTGTGCCAATTCCACAAGTGCAATCACTAGCAGTAAGTCTAGATTTTTCTACTAATAATATTAAGGAAATAATTCAGCTTTTGACAAGACGCATGTGAGTCTCCAGTGTTAGCAGGTGTTACCTTTACATACTCATAGCACTCAGTTACACTGGGCAAGACACTTGTGATTTAGTGAATCATCAATGGCATAATCAGGTAAAAATGATTAAATAATTTTAAAAGAAAAGAATAATCAGAATCAGTGACCACATAATTCAAAGAAATTAAAACCATTCGTAATTTAATTCAAATTGTATGAGGAATTCACACAAACAATATGCAACTAAATATTAAATTAAGTACAATGAGCTAAACTTGTAGAAGGGTAAATAATCCATAAAGTCTTTACTCTGACTTAATGCACCAGTTGTGCAAGTCACACTAAAATGCTGGATGTCTTCTACACTGTTGCTCACAGTCACACCTCATAATAAAAGTAAACTTCAGAGATAAAAAATAAAATATAAATAAAAATAAAATTTCTCCTACCAAACAGCTGCACAATAAATGACAAACCAAACACTAGATAGTTTTAGATGTAGTCTGGAAAGTCCTGTCTAAATTCTGTGAGTACTTTCAGCTGATTAGGATTTTTGGGATGGCTAGAGTTTGCCTGTCTACAATCTATAATTGTCTTCCAACAAACAATGAAAATCAGGGGTAAAACATAAAATAACAAAATAAATATTCTCTTATCAAGCAGTAGCACAGAGAATCATAAACTAAAACAGGATGGTTTCAGATGTGTTCTGGAGTATCATGTATACAGTCTGTGTGAATTTATAGCTGACTAGGTCCCTAAGGATAGCTTGAGTTTACTTATCTACAGTCTAGCCCTTTCTTTCAACAGACAGAGAAAATCAGAGGTAAAAAATAAAATGTTAATAAAAAGAAATCTTCCTGTGCACAGTCTACTCCTTTCATCGAACAAACAGTTAAAATCAAAGGTAAAAAAAATTAAGATAAATCTTCTCTTATCAAATAGTTGCACAATAAATCACAAACCAACATTAGGTGGTTTCACTATGGAGTATCCTGTCTACAATCTGAATAAATTTATAGCTGACTATGCTCATTGGGATGGCTAGAGTTTGCCTGTCTACAATCTATGCCTTACCTCCAGCAAATAGTGAAAATCAGAGGTTAAATCAAAATAAATCTTCCCAAGTACAGTCTATCCCTTTCTTCCAACAACCAGTAAAAATCAGAGGTAGAAAATAAATTGGAAATCAAAACAAATCTTCTCTTGCCAAGCAATGGCACAATAAATCACAAAGCAACACTGGATATGTCCCCTCCCCTGCATCTTATAGACCTTCCTTTTCCCTGTATTCCTTCTAGAAGCCTGAGTTGCTTTCCTTATAATGCCTCCAGGACTCTACTCAGTACTCCATGTTTGGTCTGAGTAGTTCCATATAGGGGAGAAGCATTTCCTCTTTAATTCTGGATTCAATCTTCTTGAGGATGCACCCCAGCATTCTGTTTGTTGTTGCCACTGTTCCCTCACTCTGCTCCTTGCTATCCAATCCAAATGTGATCAGCACTGACCAATCCCTTCTCTGCCTTATTTCCCATCAGTTTCACTCCTGTAGGGTGATACTTCACACCAGGATTGCTGTAGCCCAGCTGCATTACTTTATTTTTATTTGCATTGACCTTCATCTGCCACCATTCTGTCTACTTGGTCAGCTATTTTGAAACCTTCCCTAGGTTCTCACTACATCATACACAGGTGCACCTGTATTTACAACATCACAGAAGAGGCATAACCTGTTCTCTACTACCTCAGGTATGCCTGAGATAAACACAGTGAAAAGTACTGGACACAATACAGATCTGTATGATACTCCACTACTAACTTTACTAGTTCATTACATTGTCTTTCTCACAACAACCCTCCTTCCATGTCCTTCCATTCAACCATGCACCTGTCCAGTTCCTCCTTCCAGGTCCTTCCATGAACTGCTCCAGTTTTTCTATCAGCCTCTTGTGTGGGACTGATTCAAAGCCCTTTCTAAAATGCACCTCCACAGGTAGTTCCTTGTAAAGTTCACCTACAGCCTACTCAATACATCAGGTTTATCTGATAACTTCTTCTGGCCATGAAGCCACATTGCTTGATGTTTTATAGATTGTTCTGTTCTAGGAATTTACCAGCCTTTCATTCAGATTCTCTCCAGCACCTTTCTGCTACTATTGTTAAGGTAACAAAGTCTGTAGTTCCCTGGATTTTTTCTGACCACCTCCTCCCATGACATAATACTTGCTGTCTTCCAGTTCTCAGGTATTTCAACACTATCCATTGATCTTTTGAAGATCTCTGTCAGTGGTCTGCCAACTCACTAGCCTTATTTCCGATGGCTCTGGGAGGTAGCCCATTTGGATCTTGTGTATTATCTTCTCTAAGGGCAGTCAGATCCCTATAGCCTGGTGTCTTCTCCACTGTTATCCACATTCAAACTTGCCTTCCTTCCAGCATGGCATCCATCTGTTGCTTTCATTTCAAAGACTGGAGAAAAGTATTTATTATATATCTTCACTTTTTCACATTCAGCTATGATCTCCCTCCCATATTTGCCCACCCTGGCCAGGTCTTGCCCCTTCCTTCTCTGAGTATCTACAAAAACTCTTTCTGTTCTTCTTGGTCCCTTCTGCCATCTCCCTCTCAGCTTTCAGTGTTTCTGCCCTCACCGCCTTTGTTGGCATTCTATTAGTATCCTTATTTTGTACCTTCTCCACCTCCACCTACCCCCTTTTCCACCTCCAGTAAGCCCTGTCTTTTGTCCCAGTCTCACGTATCCCATTCCTGTCTAGCTACACCAGCATTCTCCTCTTCATCTCTTTCTCACTGCCTTATCCACAGCCCTGACTATGGCATCCCTACACATTCACATAGCTTGTTTACTTCATCAATTTAGTCTCAATTTTCTAACCAATTCTTGGCCCTTCCCTCTATACAGCATAATCCACTCTTTTAAATACCACATCACCAACTTTGTGTTTGTATTCTTGTTCTTTCCTTTACCCTAAACCTCAGAGTGAAATGATCACTGTTAGCTAATGACGCTTAATCTGGGCATATTTGATTTCCTCACCCTGGTTAGGGCTGCATCTAGAACTCTTTCCTTCCTTTTACCATCGTGAACCAGATGAATGAACTACTCATGGATTAATGTCTAATGAAGTTTTACTATCTCACTACCATAATGCTCAGAACCTCACAGTCTGCCCTTGTCGGATTCAAAATGCCAGTGAGTACTACCATCGTTTTCCTTTCCCATGGCCTTATACTGTCCTCTACTCTCTTGTCTTACTCTCTTAATATGTTTGGGCAATGATGCACTGCATCAAGCCCAGCAGTTCTGCCTATATCCTCTGCTTTAGCTGTTACAGGACTTAAACTAGCTATTGTTTCTATCTTTCCTTGCCTCATTCTTAGCTAGCTGCCTTTACTCCTCTCTGTTGTGTATAGATTGTTACTCCACCTCCATCTATCCCTTCTCTGTCATGAACAACTTACTGCAAGGTATATTTGTATCTCACCTCTTCTTGTCACTTGCACATGTGCCTCTGAACCTAGCAATGTCTCTCTCTCTGCTCTTACATCAGTGTCTGCATCTCCTCCATCTTCCTGCTCCAACTCCCTGCACTGTACAGTAATAACAACCAGCCATGTTCTGAGTCACCCTTCTTGTTTCCATTTCAGTACCTTGCATCTCCTTTTACCTTCTGTCTGCTGCTTGAATACCTAGTTTGTTCTGATTCTGTCATGTCTCCCCCCATTCCATCTTAGTTCAGACTTATGATGGTTGAAATGTATCTTTTCAATGCAGCATTAAACACTACAATTATTTCTGGGCTGAGATGAAGCCTGATCTTTGCACAGATGTGCTTACTCTGCCCAGTCTTAAGTCCTTCTTTCTTTCCTATTACCACAGCTACTCATTTTACAACCTAATCCTATCTTTCCTCAGTGTGCCAGCTGTGCACTTTTGGAAATGCTTCTTCCAGCTTCCTGTTGTGTCATTTCTCTGCCACCTTCCTGGTTTTGCTTGTTACTACCTCACCCATCTTCCCTGATATGCTGTTGATATCTACATGCTTCACAACATGTCCACCCCTCCCCCTTTGGTTATCATTTTAATCAACTCCTCAATTTATTGAATCTCAGCCCATCAGCTCAGAAGCTAGTACCATTAAAGTATGTTTTCTTTTTTTCTTTTTTTTTTTTTTTTTTGAATTGCCAAGGCATTTTATTCCTTTTATGACTGAGTCTCCAGTCTTTATTCCTACACTGGCTGTTGTCGATGTACACCACTGTCATTGGCCAACACCAATCCTGTCTGTAACTTTTCCCCACTACTTCCATCAGGCTCATCCCTTCTGACTATTTATCCTGATTTCCCAGCACACTCTGCTGCATTTGATCTCTTTTTCTATCCTATTTTGCCCTTTCTACAAGAACTCTCAACTGTTGTATCTCTTTTTCCCTCTACCTCCCTCATATGGCTGAGTGCTTCTCCCAGCTCATTTTCCCCTCTATCCCATCTTGTGGACTTTACTCCTACATAGCCATCTCTGTCTCTGGCTCCATTTTATTATATATGGCTGCTCTTTACATCAGCCCTTCCAGGATATTGTGGTTGTTTGCATCTGTCCTTCATTCTGGCTGTCTTTCCCTTGCCTTCTGTTTCATGAAAGCATCTCTCACTGCCTTTACTCGCCCTATTCTATATTCTCCCACTTGCCTGTACTCCTCAGACTGTCCTGTGTCTTTCTCCACCCGATGGTTTTCCACAACATTCTGCTTGCTGGCCTCCTGTTGCCTCCTCTTCCTCCTCTTCAATCTTTTTGTGTCTTCTTAGTTGACTATCTACTCCACTAACTCCTTTAGCTTCCATATTCTCCCAGAAAGCCCCATCATTCTGCAGAACCCACACCCCCTGTCACTGCAAAGCTTACAGAACCGACAGCTAATTCATATCTCACAATATCTGTTCCATACTTCTTGTCCACTCTATACCACTCTTTTCATGGCCCTTACTTAGACCCTATACTTTTTTTTCACTTTTTGTTTTGACTTGAACATGTGCAAGCCCTCTTCACAAAAATACACTCATCTAGTAGGAATGTTACTTTGCTGCTTGGCCATGCAGATAGAAGTGCTGCATCTTTAATGTCCAGCACTGAACAGTTGTTCAGTGGTTGAAATGTGGAGCTTCAAAGTCTTGTGTTCTCCAGTGGTGTCATGAGAAATGGTGAATTAAGTGTACTAAGGGCCCCAGGTGGTTTTAAATCCATGGATCCCTACAGGCAATTGTTCTTTTGGAGTCACATCCCTGAAAATGTATGTTTTAAATGTGTAATCAACATTTCTTCTAATAAGAATTGACACATAATTTACTAAACAACAAAATTACCCATTTAGAACATTTCAGCCACAAAGACCACTCAAGCTGTTGTTTTAATAATTTGCTAATGTCTGTACTCATCATTTACAGTTACTTTCATTATGCACATTTCCCATGTCATTTAAAATAAAATAACCATCATAAAGTATTACAAATTGCTTTACACAAATGCACCATAGTCATGCAAAGCCAGACTCGTGACTGTTTAACCTGATCTTCACAGCAGGGTCAGTCATTTTCATCCACAGTACCCATCAATAATAGCCTCATTGTTGACTATTTGCACCTCAAATACCAGTCTTTGGTTATAAAAAATAAATTAGTACTACTACAACTTCTACTACTAATAATAATATTAATAATGGCAACAATAACAATACAGCAACACTTGTTTCATACAAAGTAGTCAAAGTTAATTATTCCAAATTAAATCATACAACTGCACACTAGTCCCACACAGCCATATTAATAATTATTTAAAATAAGATGACAAGAAAATGTACTTTCATCTATAGACAACATCCCACATCGTACAGCAGTTATAGCCACTTTGTTAGTAAGTACACCTTAGACACCCAATTGTAATGCAAATGACCAAGTTAATGTATTTCAGATTTTTGTCACACACACACATACACAGTAAAGTATTCCAACTTATTGCTGAAAATTTCTACTTTGTCTGCAGAGTTCATCAAATTTCCCACCAAAAATATTCTGCTAGACTGGGAAAGAGAAGACTTTCGCAAAATGATTTGAAATCTCAGATTGAGTAGAGGTTCCTGCACAGTTGTTTCAGACCCTTGACAGCTGGAAAAACAGTCTTCAAAGATAAGACAATCATCTAAATATGGAAAATGTGTATGCCTTGGAGTGTACAGTAGGCAATGACTGCAGCTAGGCATTTTGTGAATACTCTTGTTGCAGTGGAGAGCCCAAATGGTGCAACAGAGAAATGATAATGTAAACCAGATGCAACAAATCTTAAGAAATTCCTGAAGTGCTTGGATAGGAATGTGGTGATGACATCCTTTAGATCCAGCTTTACCAGGAAACATAAATGTGGAATTAAAGGTAAGAGACTGTGAAGCAATAATGTTTTCAACTTGGGAATCTTGAGATGGAGATTTAAAGTACAAAGATCCAGTACTTGCTCCAGGATTACCTTTGCCTAGTAGGTTGAGGAGCTCTGGTTCTACTACTCCCTGAGATAGCATGTTCTGCAGAATGGTTGGAAAGAGTTTAATCTGGTTCCCTGGGTAAGAGGGAATCCCTTGGAAGGGAGGGAGGGTATTTCCATTGCCAGAAGTACCCTTGTTGGATTACATTTGGAATCCAACTCTTTGAAACTACCTGAAGCTAAAAAGTAAGATGAAGTCTAAGAGCCTTAGCTGTGTAGCTCTGAAATATCCCTTCAAACCAGGTAATCCCAAACCACCAGGCTGTATTGGAAGAATCAACTTTTCCCATTTGACTCTTGCCCTCTTACCCTCACAGATAAATTCCTTCAACTCTTTATTAATTGCTCTTCACAACTTCTACTCTTGTTGACAAAACATGCCTAACCTGTGAATAAAACTAAAGGCACTAAAACATTTTCACTGCTTGTATCTTGCTATCCATATCCATAAAACAGAGCTTCCACTTTCTCAGTTTTGCATTATATTTTGTTTAGTCTCTTTCCACATATCATTAGCTGCATAACAGAAGCCTTTTAAGCCATATTTTTAAGTACTTCGTTTTTGTACCCATAAATATGGATATTGCTGAACCAATTTAATTGTAGGTGCACAGTTTACAGCTATAGCCTTGTTTTATCTTCATTAATTTTGTATCCCTAAAAGACTTGAAACTGTCTTAGAATGTTCCACAACACACTGAGATGTCCTTTTCTGATTTTATCAGGTACAAAATATCATTTTCAAATAAAGTTAACTTTTCTTGATTACCATACCAATTATTTGGTTGAATTTCTGAGTCCCTTATTTTCTTTGCAAATGGTTTTAAATATATCGCAAATAACATAAGGGAAAAGGGGTACTCCTGCCTGGTTCCTCTGTTCAGACAGAATTTATCAGAGAGGAACTCCACCCCACTTTAATTTTTACTTCTGATCCCTCATATAGCCTGCTCATTAAACTTATTATTGTGTCAGGTAATGCAAATATTTTCATTGCCCTACTCATAAAATCCCAGCTTACCCTGTCAAATGCTTTCTCTGCATCAAGACGCACCACCAACAGTGGTATTTTCTTACATTATGCTTCCCTCTGGATCATCATTGTTCTATTAATATTATCAAATGTTTGTCTTTCCTGCATAAAACCACATTGATCCATGTCTATCAGTTTTGGCAATGCCTTTTCCATTCTTTTAGCCATTATAGATATAAACACTTTATAATCATAGTTTAGAATCAAAATGGGCTTATATGAAGCTGCATATGATGGGTCTTTACCATCTTTAGGTATTATAGCCACCATAGCTTTCTTCCAGGATGCTAGTGCTCCCCCTCAAAATACTGTTAAACAAAACTTTCTAGATCTTTATCACTTTTTCCCTCCTAGCTTCCAAATGTACATAGGAATACCATCTATTCCTGGAGACTTTCCTATAGATTGGTTATACATCACTGTTTTTATCTCATCTCCTCCTATCCTAACTGTTAGTAATTGAGCCTCATCTACCTATAACCTTGGCATATTTATTTCTTACATAAATATTTCCATTTGTACTTTTTCTTGAGTTCCACATTTCTTTGTTTTATACAGATTTTCATAAAAGTTCTACAAAATTTCTAAAACCTCTATAGAATTGATGGTTATTTTTCTTGTTATAGGCGCTCTAAGCTTGGCAACAAATCTTTCTACTTTCTCTTCCTTGCATCATGCTATATGCTTTTGTGCTCTGCAGTTACTATCAAAAAACAGTTGCTTAACAACAATCTTTCTAAACTAAGGTCTTGCTGAGATTAATTCTGGTGATCGCCAAAAAATCAGTTACTAGAAATTGGAAGTCAAAGTCTAAACCGACTGTAGTAGAAGAAGAAGTAGCGACTATAGTAACAGAGGTAAAAGAACTGGAAGTGGAATCTTTAGAAAAGGGTAGGAGCAAATTACATAGAAAAAAATGGAAACTATGGGAACAATACATGCAGAATAATGTTTTGGAGGAGGAATGAAGTTTAAGGGACAGCAGGAATTGACTGAGCCTTGTAATGTTCAATTGACAATGACTATACAGAAGATTATATGTGATGTATTGTAAGTGAGAAAATTGAGAAATGGCACAAGTGAAGGCAAAGTCTTCACTTGTTTATTCAAGCGCTTTTCATTGGAATATTATTCAAAACTTCTTCAGGGACATAGAGAAGTTGCCAGGGCTGGGGGGAAACGAGCTTGAACCAGTGAATAGTCATCCTAACTAGGAAGTCTGGCTTTTATTTTTTGAGGCATTTCCCTTCTTTTTGAGCCTCATTTTCATTGCTTTTCTTCCCCTCTCTGATTACTGGCCATCTTGCTGTTTGAACTAGTTGATGGGAAAGGGGGTTTAGGAGGAGAAAAACTGCTATTTCGTTTATAAAAAAGTTGTGTCACTCCTTGGATAATTTTTCCCCTTTCATTACATGTCTTAAGCACTTCAGCTGAAGAAGGGGCAAATAGTGACTCTTTAGCTAAATGAGTATTTATGATCTGTGATTTGACTCCATCAGGGAGGTTCTGAGAATGAAGCCAAACAGGTCTCCTCAAAAGTGGTCCAGAAATGGCTCTTCTAGATGCAGAATCAGTGGCACCAGAAGTCCACTTTAGAATATGCTTAGTCACCTGAGAAACAACTGTCATGCAAGTATTTAATGATTTTTTTTTACCTCAGAAGAGGGAAAGTTAAGCAATACTATCTGCATATTAACAAAAGACCCAAGCAAAAACTGTAAAAAATCAGCTGGCAATTTAAAATTCTGAAATTTAAAGTACTAGAAGAATACATTTTCTTCCCCAACGTATTCATTGCTTTAATCCAAATGAATAACCATTGTTTTACCCTCTTTATCTGAAGGAATAACATTTGAAGCAGTGACTTGTTTAACAGCAGCAGAATTATAACTAGATATGACTGTTGGATCTGCTTTCGGATTAGAACACAGGTACCTTATATAAAATATCACACGTCCTGTAAGCTGAAGGCTATTCAATAGGTATACTGAATGCAGTAAGAAAAACATTCTATAAGGCAAGCAACGCAGAAGGAAAAGGTGTAGCCTTTGGCATTGGTATTTCTGCTCATCGATTCCTATAAGAGTATAATTGTCATGAAAGCAGAGTTCCTGTGCATCCTGTAAGAGTATACTAGTCTTTTCAGGAGAATTCTCTGTACTCCTGAAACAAGTATAGTCATCACTGTTTTCAAATTCTAATTCCTGAAGTCCCAGTAAAGTTACACACATAAAACTAAGCCACCAATGTAGCATCTACAAGCTGCCATGAGACAATCATGCATGGCTGGGTTAGGGTACATAAACATGAAGGATGTGTACCAGTGCCTTTGCAGGGTACATGCATGGGATGTGCAGAGCTGGAGTTAAGGAATGTTTGACAAAAGATATCGAAAAATAAGATATTTCCATGTTTACATTAATAATGCAAAAACAGCGTGTGATATTGTCATGCCTGGAATGGTGTATTCAAGCTCTGAGTGTTAGTAAAAATTGACATTAAAATATAGCTGGTGATTTGAAGACATTCTGATTAATGAAAGCTCTTTCAGTAAAGTGGTTATGACTGTTACCTATATTTTCATAACTGCATTAATTTCATAAAAGCTGTGTGACCTACAGGAAAATAAATGGTACCATCTTATGCAAAATATTAAGGCACACGATGTTGCCACAGATACCTGCCATCTAACACAAATGGTTTTGTAGATTAATGTTGTTTTGAAATATTGTGAACTTACTTATTTGGCAATATTATAAAACAGCAGTATTCTACCCCTCTTGTCATGTATCATTGAAAAGCTCATGAACAGGTGAACAATTGCCTGGCTGATATCTTGGATTTATCTTGCACACTTACAGAGATATAACCTTTTACATGACTATAAAACTAATAGTTTTAGGCAAACAAAATACAATCTCTCTTTTATAAATCTGAAATATAAAAGCAGCTTCTACAGACAGATAGCCCTTTGTAACTCACAGCATTTATCAGATAGTATAAATCTAATGACGTTTTGTTTTCAGTAGAGAATTTTGGAGAAAAGATCTCCAGAAGTAAATGGATTCCTGGCTCAGATCTCAAGAAGCAAAGGTGTTAATTGGCCCCTTACTGCTCAGGATTAAATGTGTTAAATCATAATACATGTTCTATGTCATAGAAGCTTTATTCTGCCTCCACTTAAAAACCTCAGTCATATTACATAAAGTCTCAGTTAAAGAGTTTTTTTCAGTAAGCAAGTCTGAAGTGTTTCTTCAGAATCCAAATGCGCAGACTAAGAAGAATCCTCTGATGTACACTCCCTACATAATGATTGTTTTTCTGATTAAAAGTCTTGTCAAAATGGTAAGGAACTACTTTTTTTCCTGTCTGAAGCTGAAGCTGGATTAGAAAATGCAGAAATTGATTCCTTAGCAAAGCCCAGTAAAACTGCACTGCCTATAGAGATAGAGACAGGATGTTGGGTGTTTTTCACACCGAGGAGAGTGTCCCACTAGTAAGGCTTGCATCTTTGGCACTTTGGTGCTAGCATTTTCAATTCCCTCCCAGCCAAATGAAAACATTTCACCTGTCCCATCCCAAGCCAGTGAAAAAAGGGGTTCCCCCCTTGTCCACTCTGGACTTCCCTACAGTCACAGGGGATGTTTCTATCCTTTGATTTTTGATAGTTGCTAATGCTATACCAAGAAGAGCAGGGGAAGAAGATGGCTTGTCTGAACAATGACCAGCCACAACAGAATCTCTCACCAGTAGCTGAGGCAAGAAAAGAATCAGATAAACCCTAAAAGACTCCTTAACAAGTTTATTCTTTTGTGTGCTGGGGAAGGTACTACCTACTGCTCCATAGATAAATTGAGAAAAAGGATAGGAAGGCAAGTTGTGTAGCCCAAAAGATTTGGTAAGGATGAAGAAAGTAAAACTACTGATTCTGAGGAAAGCATACCAATAAAAGTCCCCCACAAACTGCACAATGTCCTTTTACAAATATACCATATAATAAAATAAGTTAGGTTTCTAGTCATAAACATTTTTCCAAACAAAAAGTTCAGAGAAGCATTATCGATTCATGTCCATTAACATAACCGACAGCTCCTTTCTCTTTGTTTCAGTAGCACTTAACACATAATTTTTGCCAAAACAGCACAAGTTTTCCACATAAATTACATTTCAAAACAAAAGCTTTCCATAGTAGAGACTTATCTGCCCAGTTTAAAGATTTCAGCTGATTGATAGGATAAAATGGGGACCATCAAATAGGTACTCAATTCAGTCACAAAAAGGCTCAAAAGCTTTTAGCACTCTACCTGCCTTTTATGTGGAGCATACTGCATGCTCCTGGTAGGGAGATCACCTAAAGCTTTGAGACAGTGGTTAATGAAAGAGAGATAAACCATATAGTTTGGTCTGCTGTAAGGGTGATATATGTATGAACATCTAATTGTTACAGTTAATCTGAAAAGTAATGTATGTGTCTCATACATCCACAGATAAAATTAGTGATATTGTTTACACATACACACTCACACCTAGCTTCATTCATGGTCCTACAGACGTGCACACACACAAACCATTAATAAGACTCCCACCCCAATGTCTTCACTAACTTGCATTACTTGTTAACTGTTCCTTTTTTACTGTGAGTCAGAATATTTATGCATGTTTAGCAATATTGTGTATATGTCCACAGATAAAATCAGTGATATTATGCACACAAACATACTTACTGACACTGCCTCTGAGTAGCCAAGCAGATCACAAAATATCCACCCCCACACATACACTCTCACACTGCATGTGAAAATTGGAGGACTGCCAATTCACCTAGAGGTGCTGGAGGAAGCCACATCAACTGGATAAAGCCCGGAGAGATAGTGAGCGAGAGAAGAAGGACATGCAGACTCCACAGAGAAGGAAACACTGCCAAAAACTCAGAGAGCCAAACTATGTGAGATGGCAATGAAACTATTTGTGCCAGTGACCAGTTGTTTTCACACACATCATTTTCAGGTCAGACTGTGATACAAAGTGAAAACAATTTTGGCTAATGTTTTTCTCTTAGATATACTGCAAAACCCCCCAAACACACACACACACACACACACACACACACACACACACACACACACACACACACACACACACACACATATTGATAAACCATAACAATGATTATTTTATATTGATTTCAGTAAATACAATGCAGGAGAAACTGCTCCTGCCAAGACAGGTCTATGACTGTTTTACTGTGATTAAATAACAACAATCACTTTTATCCACAGATGTCTGGTTGTGATTTAAACAATGATCACAGTACAGTAGTCCAAATTGCTTCATGTAAATTCAGATTAATCTTTTAAAACAAAACTGAATGAAGGGTCACTAATTGTCACCCAGAGATAGTCCCCTGTCCAGCAATCCTTGCCACTTTGTTGGCTTTGTGTACCACAGATGTCTAGATAAAATAAAATAACAATGACCAGAATAATGTATTTCATCTTTGTTTTGCACAGATATAATTGGGCAATAAAATATTCTGACTTGCTTCACAAAGGGGCACAGTAGTAGTCCTACAAATCCACATCAATAACTGCTTAATTAGTAAGTAATTTTCATCCAGGAACAACCCTTGTATCCAGCAATTTTACTCACTTTGTTGAGTACATATATCACATGTATATGTCTTTGATAAAATTAAAAAATAATGACTACAATAATTTATTTCATCTCTGTTTCATACCCACACACACACACACACACACACACACACACACACACACACACACACACACACACACACACACACACACACACACACAAAGAGAGAGAGAGAGAGAGAGTACACATAGTAATATGTCTCATCTTCCTTCATACAGATACACACTAGTCCTGTAAAGCCAGATGAATGACTAGATCCTGTGACTAGCAGATATAACCTCTTTAAGTACCTCAGATGTTTACTTATGATAACAATACAATGGCCAAAGTAATGAATTTCAGCCTTGCTTCACATAAGCACATAATAGCCTTAGTAAAGTATTCCAACTTACTTTACACAAATCCTCAATAATCCCACAATTCCATATTAATTGCTGTTTAATTTGATCAAGTAGCAGCAGGGTCACTAAATTTCATACACAGTAAGATATTCCATCTTGCTTCACAAAAATACACACTGGTGTTACAAAACAAGATTAGTCATTGAGCAAGTGACAGTAATGTCAGTCACTATCATCAACACAGCTTGTGTACTCAGTAATTATTTCCACTTTGTTGACTGTGAAGACATCAGATAACTGATTATGATTAGGAAAATAATGGCCACAGTAATGTATTTCAACATTGTTTCACTGAAACACACAGTAGGCTTGTTAAACCTAGCACAACCAGATGCTTGCTTGTTTTATCTTTTCTGGACAGCAGGATAGCCCAAGCATATCTTGTTACTTACATCCAGAACTGCATTCACAACACAATCTTCTCAAACTTAAGAAATGCTTATATTTGTGTTTCCAATGTAACTGCATGCTTGGACAACTGGAAAAAGACTATTTAGTCTTATAGACTTTCTGTCTTCTTCTTCCTCTTCTGACCACCCAATTCATGCTTCAATATGAAGATTGATTTCTGTTCATCGATTATTTTTTTAGTAACTAGAGTCTTGCAAGAGGTTAAGGACAGTGAGCTGTTACTGACCCCAACCACTACCCCTAACGGGGAAAGTAATTGCACTCATTGCTGTTATCAGCTGATTTCAGAGTGAAGAATTATATACTGCCTTCTGTTGGTTTCTTGCTGTTACTTGCATTTACATGCATGCATGCCAAAGTATATTTAACTATTTATTCTGATCAACTAGTCTTATTACTCTATTTTACTAAGTACAATAAATACACAGAGACACTGCTTTAGTTAATACGCTTTACTATTACATTTTCCTTTCGGATCTACAAGCATGCAACACAGATGCTGTCAGCCCTCTATGGCAAATTCCCAAAGCTTGTTTATACACACATATTTATACCAAAAAGTCTGATATTTTTTTCTCAAAGTCTGATGTATAAGAGTTTTCTTTGTATAACAGTTTTGCTTTGTTTCCTTGTCCTTGGTTCTTTGTAGTTTGATGATCCATGGAAACTCAGTCTTGCATTATCTGAAATGTGGTGTTCCAGCACTATCTGAAACTTGATGTTCTAACTTTATCTTGCTTGATGTTACATCTCTTTACTTCATTGATGTCCTTCCAGCTGCCATCTGCGCAGTTATTTTTACAGACTTTGTTTCTCAATAACATGCTCCTTTACATGGATGCCAATATCTAATTAAGCTATATATGCTTTCCAGCACACTTACTACTTTCTGCATGTTATACTATTTCTAAATTAACCCTTTATATTTCATATCATTCTTGCAGCTTTTTATTCAAACTAATAATCATGCTAGCAACAGTTACTATTATTCTTTCAGGTCCCCCTTATTTAATTTTATTTTTTTGAAGGAACAGACTAAACTTTAGTTAAAGAAAAGCCTGCATTTGTTTCATTAGCATTATAATTTACAGCATTTATCACTTTGCTCATATTTATAATCATAACTTGTTGAGTTATTGCAACTCTTTGTAACCTGCAGCATATAAAACAATTCCAAGCTGTCATTATTATTATGATCCCCAAAACTACTAATACAGGATGTATTAACCAATTTAGCAATCTGGTTCCAGATGATGACCATTCTCTGAATATGCCCCATTAATTATGGCCAGTGTCAGCTTCTGTTTTTGTTTTTTACTATTAACACTGGGTTATTTGAAACCACACATACAAACTGTGGTGCCACTTTAACAAACATTTTGAAATTTGAAGGCATTATTGTCCATTTACTCAACATTTTGTTCAATTTACAAATTTAGATACAATAGTACTAAATTGTAATCTGTCTATCAAAGATACTTGTAATGACTTACTTACCTTGTGATTGTAAATGTACAATCTGTGAGATATCTTGTTTTACTAGTTTTCCTACCAAGCACTTTTAAATCTGCATTTGATATCTTTAAAACCTGGACATGTAATTTGGTATTGTTGTCCTATCATTGTACAAGTGGATGGTATTTTTACCATTTGATCTGTATGAAGTATTGGCCTGTTACCCAAAATGGTAAGTATTTTAACCCATGGTCCTTTTCCTTGTATTACTGTGTTTATACAAATAAACAGAGTATTGGTAGAAATCATACCCTTTTTTCCCTGTTGAGTTTATCCTTATTTTTGTGTTATTGTCTACACACTGTGACATTTTTGCATGATGTCTTTCCTTGTCAGAACTGTTACATTTTCGAGGTAATGTACAGCATCTAATAGAGATAGAGCTGTTTGTTTAAATGTTTGTTAGTCTTTGATTCTTCCTCTACATTTATGTATGCCTGACCTTGTTCAGCTAACCATGCTGTTATATTTGTGTTAAATGTTATCTTCCCCAACATACATGCTGTATGCTTTTTACAACTGAAATTTCGTGTAGCATTTTCTTAACTGTTTTATTCATGAAATATTGTAATTCCCTCTGTTTTGATGTTCAGAATGATGCAAATAAAATGCAGATGTCTGTGTTTAATGCTGCGTGCCTTGTCTCGCAGCTGCATTTTTATTTATAGTCCTTGAAGCATGTTCCAGACACTGAACATTCAGCTTGTCTCAAGCTGTACCAGAATATATGTATGCTAGCAAACAGCAATACAAGTATTTAACTAACTATTATTTTTACATATATTATAGCAACAGATGTGTATATGCATCTAACTAGCAAATAGATGTGCATATGTATTTATACATTTTAAACATATCTATCACTGTATACATTCCCGCTCTTTTATTTTAAATCCAAAACTGTCTATATTAGTACGTACTTTTTAGTAAGTTATATTGCTATTAACTAGAAACACACTGGAAAACAAAACATTTAGTTTTCTTTTGATAATACAGTTTTATATTGTTAACACAATGATGACAACCATTACTATTAGAAATGGATTAATCTGAATATGACTCTATACAGTGATGTTCTAAACAGTAATTTATTGACAATGTTTGAGGATTTTATTTGCATTTGTACATACATGGCTGTAATGTACACTCAGTCCAGTTTACAAATTTAGCATTAAACTGAAGCCTGCTATTTACATTACTTGAAACATTAAGATGTATTTTTGGTATTACCACTTTGCACTTTTATTTGAGTCCCTTTTGCAGTGCTGTTTACACAGTTAGCATACGCATGCCCTTCCCCCTGTAGTATACATCATTTTATTGCAGTATTGTTTATTTGCTTTATGCTGTGAGAATTGAATGTACGGTTGCCCTTTGGCTGTTACCTAGAGTGTAACACTTTGGTCTTACACATTTGCTCATTTTTTGGCCATTTTTAAAGCTTTTGCTGTTGCCTATACTGTCAAAGTTGTAATAGGAATTGCTTTTACCCATTTTGAAAAGACATTTACTGTTTCTACTAGCTATTCGTTCCCACCCTTTTTGTAAAGGGACTTGCATAATTTATTTTAACTGCATACTATAGCCCATGTACTGACTGTACTCGTAGTATTTACTTGCAAACAGATTATTAATGGTATGCATGCACTCGTATGACATTTTATTACAATTACCAAACATGATTTTTGTAGACTTCTGTGCTTTTTGCTTAATGCTGCACGTGAATACTTAAAAATAATGTTTTAGAAAAATGTAAGCCATTTGGTCTGGCAACCAGTCTTGTTTCCTTGACCTTATAAATTTCAGTACCAGTAACATTTTATGTTATGCAACATTCCTTGTAACTACTCATTCCAGCCTGGAAAGATTTGAGCTCACATACTTTTTTTTCTTTCTGCGCATTCCAGACGCTTAACCCATAACTCCTTCAGCGCTTACTTGTACCTTCAGTCATTTGGTAATATACTTGCAACTTGACATTAGAATGCAGTTGTAATAAACATTAACTTGCTTAACTATGCATAATATTGTTTTTGAATACTGTTTTTCTGGAGTCTTTGCTATTTTTTATGCTATTACACAATTACAAAATATTGTAAGAAACAAAAGAGATATTGATTTAACTAACACATGCTTAAAACAGATATATTTACATTTGCTGTTGTCTGTGTGTTGTTGCATTTTAGGTGAAAAGAAAATACATGCATGTCAGTCTTGTAACATCATGTCTTTACTGCGTTTAACTATTCTCATTTGATTTTTATACTCTAGAACTGTTTTGTTATATGAAATGGTTTTAAAATCACCATTTAAGTGCCTTGCTTTAACTGAATGAAAGTTTGTGCTGTGTATGCTTAACCATTTTCTAAATGTAGAATAGTATGTCGTAAATTATTTTTATCAGCGTAGTTAACTACAGTTGCTTTAAATCTTTACTAACCAGATTATATTTGTCAGTATTCTGTTCTGCTGACTTTACAGCTCTTATGCACTTCTGAAAAAGTGTTTGCATTTGTTGTCTGAACTTTTTGAACTCACTCTGACTGTGTCTTAGAAGTTTAATAAATCTTTTTGTCAGTTTACCATGAACCACGTCTCTGTTTTTATATGTTTTATAATGTGCAGTGGTTTTATGCCACTTTTGTCTAGCAAGATGTACAGAAGATTTGCCAAATAACTGTGTTGACTGATATTGTAACTCAGAACTTAACATTTTAAATGTGGTGACAGGACTGGTTGTTTACGATTACTTTTATGACATTGCACACAAAAAACAGTTTCATATAACTTGCACAATAAATGTTTACTGTTATACAAATTATGTTGCTGTTTAAGATAGCAGTCAAACGTACAAAAAGCATTGACATGAACTGTACCTAGTAAAGTACTACATGTGCTACAGTTATGTTTATACCAATACTTAAAAACTGACCATACATGTGCTTGACTATTATTACTGTCGACTTGAAAGGTAGTGTTACATTTAATACTTTTCTGTCTTATGGCATCCATGCTGTAGAATGAGAAACAAAAAGAGAATTACCAGTTTCTACGTGGATGTCGGTGATCATGTCTTCCCTCGAGAAAGCATGGAAAGTCCCTCATTGATTCTCCCAAAAGGTGGTCAAACACAGCTGGCAGATTCAGTTGTGTGAATGTACAGGACCTGTGGAATCTGCAAAGATGCACTGTTCTGCTACTGGATACTGTGCAGAAGAAGGAGGCAAACATTTTCACTGGAACTGAACGTACTAACTGAATAAAATAAAAAAGAAGCTATAGTTATCACAGTAAGAAACCATTCGGTCTGTCAACTGTGGCTCGCCATTGAAGAATTATATACTGCCTTCTGTCGGTTTCTTGCTGTTACTTGCATTTATGTGCATGCATACCAAAGTATATTTAACTATTTATTGTGATGAACTAGTCTTATTACTGTATTGTACTAAGTGCAATAAATACATGGATACACTGCTTTAGTTAATATGCTTTACTGTTACATTTTCCTTTCAGATCTACAAGCATGCAACACAGATGCTGTCAGCTCTCTATGGCAAATTCCCAAAGCTTGTTTGTGCACACTCATATTTATACCAAAAAGTCATATTTTTTTCTCAAAGTCTGATGTATAAGAGTTCTTTCTTTGTATAAGTTTTCCTTTGTTCCCTTGTCCTTGGTTCTTTGTAGTTTGATGATCCATGGAAATTCATTCTTGCATTATCTGAAACTTGAAGTTCTAACTTTATCTTGCTTGATGTTACATCTCTTTACTTCATTGATGTCCTTCCAGCTGCCATCTCCGCAGTTATTTTTACAGACTTTGTTTTTGAATAACATACTCATTTACATAGTTTCCAATATCTAATTAAGCTATATATGCTTGCCAGCATACTTACTACTTTCTGAAATTTATACTATTTCTAAATTAATCCTTTATATTTCATATCATTCTTGCAGCTTTTTATTCAAACTAATAATCATGCTAGCAACAGTTGCTATTATTCTTTCACAGAGGACCAAGAATGGACTAAAGCACAAAAGAGAGAGTAATGGCAAAAGTGTGAGAGGCATCCATATCAAGCAGACAAGAAGTGGTTGATGGCCCTCAAATACCTGAATTAGTACAGCCATGCTGCCTATAGTATATGTACATGATTAGAAAGTTTTACTGCTTTAGTTGCATTCTGTATATCTTTCAGTGTCTCAGCCCAGAAAAAAAGTAGTGGTATCAATAGCCTTGCAGTTTATGATGTACAAATGGTAAAGGATAGGATCTGTATGTACTTCAGTAGGTCAAAGGCAGAGCAGGAGGCTGGAAGCTATCAAATATGGTTGCAGTCACTGGCAGAGTGAGAAGCATTATGTGGTAATACTTAGTTGCAAAGTTGAGCCAGGCACAGTCTATTCTTCTGTCATCTGGTTGATTGGCAATTCATATATCAGCAGTGGCTGTACTGTGAAAGAATGAAAACAAATCTGAGTTTCACAGATAAAGTACACAACAGCATATGGTTAGGCATGCCAAAAATAAATGAAAACAATTTAAGAGAGCACTGGGGTAGTATACTGAATGTTAGGGTACTCGAGATGTGATTTTGTTTCATTTAAGTGGCAGAAGTTGTTTATGTCGGATTCTTAGAGGTAACGTAAGGAGAATCACAAAGCACAAAATGGAAGGGTTTTTAATCAAGGTTTGTGTTTTGTTCAGAAGCATTATGGAGGATAAAATGATGCAATGCCAAGTGTAAAGACTCACTTATGAGGTAAATGCACCAGTAGATGTTTGAACACAGTGGACTACACCTTGGTCATTCACTCCCTGAAGTTAAATAGCAAGAAATATATCATGCAGATGAGGTTCACTTACCCAACCAGGGCATGTAGGTCATCTTAGATGATTTGAAGGTGACCCTGGGTTGAGCTTAGAAGGAGATGTACTTTGCAAAGAGGGCATAGCTCTCCCCTTCTTCTCTGAAGAAAGGCAGGACTGGTTTGGGAAAGCAAGGCTAAGTAGAAGGAAAGAGAGGACATAGTAATTATCAGCTGATTTGTTTCACATACCTGACATCCCAGAGGAAAGTCATGAGACTTTTTTTAGCCAAATCCTTTTTGGCAGATTTTAACACAGCCTAAAGCATGTTGCTTGAAATGATGGAAATGAAAAGGGGTGTTTCATTTTGTTTATAAGGCTGGATGTTGACATTACAGTCAGCTTTGCAAAGCTTTAGGTCAAAATGGGACCCTTGAAAATCCTGCCTTGTACACATCTTCTGAAGCTGCGGTGGTGCAGTGGTAGCATTGTTACCTCACAGCAAGAGGTTCTCCCACTTGATTCTCGGCTGGAGCTCCTTCTGTGTGGAGTCTGCATGTCCTCCCTGCGGTTGAGTGGTGTTCAAAAAACATGCATAGAATGGGCGTGCCTTCATTGAAGGTTGGGCATCGAGCTGGCACCTTAGCACCCATAAAAAATCTACTCCAATCATTAGCGGACCAGAGTTCTGCTGTGGCGACCCCTAACCGGGAAAAGCCGAAAGAAGAGCATCTTCTGAACTGATTGGTTGAATTCACAATAAGTGCATGACTGCAGCTATTTATCTCCATTCAGTATCATTTCATTAATTTTATGGAATACCGTTGAAGTAGGTGATGAAAAGAAGTATGACATATATTATTGTGTGTAAACAATGAAATGATGATGCAACATTACTAATGGGAGAGAAGAATAAGCTAGTTAGGGTCTATATTATATCCTCGAACGCTTAAAAAAGCGAACACTGATTGATCAAACTTATTTTCGCAAAACTGAAAAATATCGAAGCAGCAGAAACTCAAATTTTTTCCTAGGGAAAGAATTTGGTTGTCCGTTTCTGTTGCTTCGGTATTTTCAGTGTTATGGTGGAAAGTTACCTGTCGGATTCAGGTAAGTGTGCGATTGTGTGGATGTGAGTGTTAGGGTGATTTAGGTGAGTTAGGGTTAGGGCTCGGGTTAGGTGTGTGTGCAATTGAGTGGACATGAGGGTTAGGACGGATTTAAGTGAGTTAGGGTTAGGGAGCGAGTGAGGTGAGTGTGCGATAGTGACGGACCTTAGAGTTAGGGTTTGGGTTAAGGTAAGTGGGTAGTTAGTGGTATGTGCATAGTTTAGTGTAGGGTTAGGTATCAGATTTTAGGTGTATGTGTGTAGATTTCTGTTTGTTTGGTGTGCTTGTGTTGTGTGTATGTGTTTTGGATCAGCAATTATTTTCCCTGGGAAAAAAAATTGCTGATCTGACAGTTCGAGATTGTAAGCTTTCGCTTAAATTAGGTTGATCAATCAGCGTTCGCTTTTTTAAGCATTCGATTATATAATATAGACCCGCTAGTTAGCAGCAGTAATGCCCTATCCCAAACTTTTTTTTCTAGCAGCAAACAACTTTTTTGTTAGTCTCACCACTGTTTAACAGCTTGCTGTTATAGAGAGTTGTCTTGGTGTAAAGATAGCTGCATATAAATGCTCCTGTACAGAAAAATCCAAAAAGTGAGCAGTTAAAATGATCAGATATTTATTAAAGAAATGCTTGACGAGATATACTTTCTAGAATTAGCAATACTAGAAATAACAATATCATACACATAAATTCATAAGTTCTCTTAATTATTCACAGATTTTAAAAAGTGCATATAGCAACAGTGTGACTACGAGAGTTGAATTGGTTTCAGATTAAGGGGAAGAGAAAATTAATTGGTTTTAACTATAATAAACCACCCTGCATTTCTGAGTACTGCAAGTGTAAAGATTTTTGTTGATGTGTCATTTAAAATAGATTATGGCAAGTCTGAGCCATTACAATATTAAAGTAAGAAAGCACTTCTTTATTCCCCATAGTGTATTACCTAATACAGCAGGATGATGTAATGCTATGTTAATATTAAGATAATCCTTTTTACTTAAAGAGTCACAGTGAAAGAGGGGTTATTGTGTGGAGCAGTTCATTCAGAAGCTAGACTAGGCCAATCAAAGTTAAAACTGACAAAAACGTAACTGATAAGGAACATCTGAGGGGAAGCAGCTGGCTGAATGAATGGGGAAGTGCATCAGAATCTCTAGCCAGCATAGTAGAATAAAAGTAGCTGAGTCAATGTTTTTTTTAATCTGAGAAGTCTGTCTTACAGAACCATGTTTTGATTTCTTTACAAACACTACACTTTCTTAGTTTGTAAATAATTTGATTTTGTTCCTTTCTCAGGAAATACTTTTTCAACTTAGCATCTGTTGAATGGCAGATTATTGGGTGCTTGTTTTAGCCAGGATATTCAGAATTCATTCTTTGACTTTCCTGTTATCCTTCATGATTTGCCTGTCATTCTGTTTGTTTCATTGTCTCTCATCAGTCATTTAACAACTGTCCTAGCTTTTTACTTTGTGTGGAAAAGCATGTCCGCAGACCATACATTTTTTCCCTAAGCATGTTGAATACAAAATACTGAGTAAAATATAGAATATGATGCAAGGTTTATTGTACGAACAATTTAACTGTTTCAGGAAAGTGCATTTAATTAAAAGGTATGGAATGCTTTTGTAATTAAAAACATACCTTTTACTCAGATCAGAAGATATATATAGTAGGCAAAATATGATGGCAAACGTTACTAAATGTCAACATTCCAAAGAATGAAATGAAGGGATGTGGGGGTAAAGCCAAATTGTGTGTAAGCATCTCGTTCCTGTTACTGGGCTAGCGTCTTGCTCTATGCAATCATTTTTTTATACTAGACAGTGCAAAACAAGTTACATTAGTGTACTACTTAGGATGAATACTAATGTGACACAACTAACAAAATTATACCATTTAAGAAATGTAAAATGGAGTTGGGAGTCAGTATATAATGTGTTAGTAGCTTCTTTTTACAAAGGCATATAAATACTGTTATTCCTATATGCCCTCATTTTCACAGCCTTTCCCATTACATTTTATGCCTCATTTCTTTTCGTAAGACACTTGTTTGTTTATATGCCATATATTTATTGTTATAAAAGTAATTTCAGTTGTTTTAGTGCAATAGAAAACCTAAACAAAGTGACATTATAGCTGTTGTTACTTTACACAGGCACAGTTATTTTTAAAAAAAAACTTTGCTCATATTCTGCTAGTTCTTATAGTTCAGGTCTTGGTAGTTACATACATACAAATATTTAAGGCATGGCCAATAATGCCCTTCTAACCTACCCATATACCAAAACAGTTATTCCTATAGTAATTGCCCAGTTTGTTCTTAAAAGCATCTAAACCTTTGCTTGTTTTAATGCAATTTTGCAGTCATCATCAGAACCAACTAACGCACTTGTCATTCCTATAGAATCTTGTTTTTTAATTTCTCCAAATCTTTTGGATTTCTAATAACATGACAGGAATGGACCCCATTCCTAAGTCAAAGTATGATTAAAGTTCATGAAATTAGTATTGTTTCAATCTTTGATGTCAACCAAAAGTGCTCTTTGCAGCACCCGCAGTGTGCCCAGTAATGACTCCTTCTGCAAACTGTATGGAGTTACATGGATTGGTAACATATCCAAATACGAATGTAAATTATTTTTTATAAGACCCGCTCCTCCTACTACTATTGGAGCTGTCTGGGTGTCTTTCTTCCACATTGCTTTCATTTCTACCTGCAGATCCTGATATTTTATGACTTCATGTCTCTCTGTACGCAAGACACTGTAGTCACTGGGTGTGGCGATTTCAATGATCGATGCTATTCTTGTCTTCCCTTCTTGGACCATTATATCTGGTTTTCTAGCATCTATCATTTGAACTGTTGGTAATGGGTGATCCCATGTGATATAAACTTCATCATTTTTTATGATGCTTTGTGGCTCATGTTTCCAGTGTTTTTCCACCACTTCAATACCATAATGTTTGCACAATCCCCAGTGTAACAGCCACATTATGCCTTTCAGTATACAATCCTTCCGCCATTAGTATGTCGCAACCAGCAGCAAGGTGTGCAACTGTTTCCAGTTCGGTTTTACAAAACCTGCATTTGTCTGTTTCTCCCGCATGTTCAATGGACTTTATAAACCAGCATGTAAGTAGCCCACTATCGTGGGCTGCCATTATTAACCTTTCATCTCTTGTTTTGAATTCTCCTCTCCTTAACCATTCCTGCATTCTTCTATATAGGCTGTCTGATGATTCTCTTCTACGTTTTGATAACCTCAAACATTCCTAAAAGTAGTTGTCTCTAAACACCCTATATACCTTTTTAAACGTCTATCTGAGATACTGTACAAGTTCACATACTTCAAGCTTTCATAATAAGTTTAGTTTTCACATCTATGGCTACACTTGGCATGCTTGCACTGAACATTTTCCAGTTTATTCATACTTATTTTCTTATTAGGTTTCCGTATTGTTACTCCATACTCAAGTTTGGGTCTAATGTAATTAACAGACAATGACTTTATAATTTATGATTTCCTAGACTTTATAATTTTTTATACAACCTATAGTTCTATAACTATTATTAAACAATTGGTTGATATGATGAGAAAAACTCAAAGTTGGTTCTACCCATATACTCAGGTCCTTAAATGTATCTACAGTTTCAATAGCTTTGTGCTATATTAAATATTAACCTTTTCATCTATGTCTCCCAAGTCTCATATGCTTATTATTTGATGTAATAATCAGCAAATTATTTTCCTGTGCCCAAGTAGTCAATTTAGTCAAGTTCTTTTGCAGACATGCCCTAGCTGGAACACATGCAATCAGTTTATTCATTTTCAAGTCATCTGAATACAGACTGTAGAACATTTCATATGAAAAAGATAGAGCTGAAAGATGCATCCTAAACAAGTAAGGGCCTAGGACAGAACCCTGTGGGACACCCTGACTGTAACCAAGAATTTCACCTGTCCAATTGCTGTATGGCACTTGCCATGTCCTATTTGTAACCCATCTTATCAACAGTACATCAATACCTAGTTGTTCTAAGTTATTGATCAGTGTTTTATGTGTGACTCTATCAAATGCTAAAGTTAAGTTTATGTAAATACATCACAGCACAAGTTTGCATTTATAGTTGTTATATTGTTATAAAACATCATGTTAGATGTGGTTATAGATCTATTTCAACATATGAATGTTGATATATGGTTTCAAGTCCCAACCTTTACAGTTCTGACAACAGTTCAAAATAACCTTCTCCATTATCTTTCCACAACATGAAAGTAAACTTATGAATCTGTATGATACTGGGTTTGTCCTCCTCCCCTTTCCCTTAAATATAGGTTTAACAAGTGCATGCCTCCAATCTTGCAGAATCTTAAATGACCTAGTGAAGAACAGATATAATGGTACTGTAGGATTCATGCTGGTGTTCTCTAGACATTATTACTAATCCCCTCTCTGTGCTTTGTTTGGGTCCAGTTTCTGTAGTCTTTCTTTCAGTATAATCTAATTTGATTTCAGTATCTGAGGTTACCTGGATATTACTAGGACAATTTATAAGCTCCTTTGTGGAGACAAACTGCTTTGCATAAGATTTTGCAAATATATCTATAATCTGTTGTGTCTGAGAATACATTTTAGAATTTATACAAAATGTATCAATTTGTGTGTCTTTACTCCTACAACATCTTATATATCTATAAAATGGTTTGCAATTATGTTCGGTATCTTTATATAAATATTCTTCAAACCTTTTCTTGATCTTGTCTCATTGTGTGTTTAACTTGTCTTTCTAGCATGTTTATTTCAGTTTTCAAAGTTATAGTTCAACTTCTTTTCCCATTTCTTATATTTTTTTTGTCTCTCACTATAATCAAGTATCTTGTTCCTATGGAAATATATCCTCCTGATGTTGTGTACGTAGATCCCGATAGTAAACTTTTGTTTTATTTTTTGCTTTCAAACAATTTCACTTTCAAAAAATAAAAAAAAAATAAAAAACACCTAAATTATATAAAGTAAAACAGTCAAAATGTAAACTACAATTAGCCAAGAAGAAAAAGAAATACAGGGTTTTGCTAATGTTAATGATGCAAAACCTACATGGTTATCACTATAGAAATAAAATGTAGCAATAGGTCAATAGCAATTATTTATGTTAACTTCTTACACAAAGTATACACACACATACACACACATAGGAAATTGTGTTACAGTGCATCCACTAAACAGTTAAAATGAAACTTGACTAACTACACTGATCCAGATAGAGATTGTGTTCATACCTCTCAGGTGTCTACATTTTTACAGAATGTACAGATTTTTGCCTCATATTTTTGGTCTGTCCCTCATAACATTTGTGGTTTTCTTGCAAACCACTGATGACTGAAGTCACTGAGTAATGACAGACATTTGAGACCAGACTTTATATCCTTCAGAAAATGCATGCTGACGGGGCGTGGCCAAGGATGAACACAGGATAGCAGCAGATTTCTTCAGCTCCATCAACTTAACTGCACTGACAGGAAATAATTACTTTAAAAATCAACTAATGAAATAATTTTCTTTCTAAATACGTTTGGAATATCAGTTTCTTGAATAATATCTAAAAAAGAAAGAAAATTTCAATAATTTTCCTGTCAGAAATCATCTTGGAAATTTCTCTTTCATCACCTCTGTTCAAAATGAGTTCCAGTAAGGCAAACAGTCAGAATTCCAGCATCAAGAAAGAGCTTCAGTCTCTGATATCTACTATTCAGCAACTAACAACCGAAATGGACAAACTGGATACTAAAATTGATAACTTCATAGAAAAAACTACAAAAAAAATGGATTTGTTACATCAAGACTTGCAACAACAGAAGGCTCAGATTACAGGCATAGAAGAGACTGTTAATGATATGGAGAACAGAATCCAGGAAGAAGAAATTAACATTGAGTTTTTGCTGAAGCAGAACACACACCTACAATCCAAACTTGATGACCTGGAAAACAGATCTAGACGCAATAATATTAGGATTTTTGGACTGCCAGAAAATATAGAAGGTAACAACATTACTTCCTTTTTAAATACTTGGCTTCCCAAAACTTTAGACTTGTCAGAAGCATTTTCTTTTGGTATTGAAAGAGCCCATAGGTCCTTATCTAATTTTAACTCTAACAAAAAGTATCCTAGATCAGTTATATTAAGATTTTTATCATCTTATGACAAGGAGATGGTATTAAAATCTGCATGGGCTAAAGCACCTATTAAAATTAATGAGGCAACTGTGCATTTTGACAATGACTATTCTTCCTTGGTAATAACTAAAAGAAAAGTTTTTTTGCCATAAATAAGAGAGCTTAAGAAAGCACAGTTCAAAACTTACCTTTTATTTCCTGCCAAACTAAAAATCTTTTTACCTGATGGCCCTAGAATTTTTGAAGACTTGGACTCTGCTTTGCTGTATATTAAAAAAAATAAGATATTAGATAAAATAGAAGATATGGAATGGGCAAGTCCTTCGTTAAAAAGGATGGCAACAGGAACTTCTTGGAAGACTTCAGAGAAGCAAAAAAGACTAAAAAATAAATGACATGTTCTATATTTTTTTTTCTTTTTTTCCTTCTCTCTTAATCTCTTCAAATACAGTTACTGCATCTCCAGAAAGCCACAAATATTTTAAAGATTTATTCAAAGTTATTTTCTGTGTGCAAAGAACTGTTTTTGTTTCATAAATAGTCAAACTCTCTGAGGAACAAATAACATGCTATCAATCAACTTGTTTCTCTTTGTGATAAAGAGACCTAATGTTAGTAATTTGATACATTTTCTTTCTCTTCTTGTTTTAAATAATGGCATTCTTTATAAACCATGCATTTAGTGAGGGGTGGGAGAGGGCAAGGAGAGAAGTATGATGTAAAATATGGAAAAAGTGAAATAATAACTTATTAGTTCTTTAAAACTATATATGCTGTTTAAACACTGTTGCTAAATATTATATCATGACTTTATTGCTTATACATGATTACAAATAATATGTCATGATATAATTGCAAATAATTAGAACTAAAATAGTTGTTAGTAATATGTTTCATGTTTAACTTTATTAATACAAACAGCAAGTAATATTTCTTTGTCGATACTCTTTGAAGCTTCCTTTTTTTCTTTCTTCTCTCTTTCTCTCTTTCTTTTTTTTTTCTACTCTTTTCCTTTTCTTTTTTTTCCCTCTCTCTCTCTTTCTCTCTTATAAGTACAGTTATATGCTTCTGATAATACTGATATATGTATATAATAAGATTTGTATGAGAAAATGAAATGGGGCATATAAAAATAAGTTATATAACATGTTAAATAACTGTAGGCTTGGTTTCACTGTCATAGAGACTGTAATGACTTGTAAAATACTTCGCGAAGGTTTTGCACTGTTTAGTTTCATTTGTATTACTAAATGAATGTCAGTCACTTGTATTTACTAAAATTCCCACCAGAATGTTAAGGGAGACAATTTGGGATGTGGGTTACCTCGTGAAGAGTGTCCTCGAGTTGTTTTAAAAGCTTCAACACTCAGAATACACGCAGAGAAGCTGAATGCAGTCATTTTGAACTTTGACCCCTGATTTCACACTGACACATCGCAGATTCAAGAAGAACACTGTTCCAGGAAGTAGAACTGCTATAAATGCGACTTTGTGATGAAAAACGAACTTTATGACATCTAAATGTGAGTTATTCTTTATAACAACTTACTTATTTAAGATGTAATTTATAAAATATGAAAGTTATAATTATTTTAAATGATTCAGTATGCCATAGTAAGCAAGTGAGATATTTTAGAAGGCATAGAAGGTAAAACACATATACACATGTTTTTGAAAGCTTACATGACTGCAGCATATTAATGTATATAAATACTTATGATTTAAATATATATAATGTTATAATTCATTTGCCTTAACTAACTGACAAGCACAAGTATCATTATGTCTATATTTTAGAATAAACTGTCATGTGACATATTTTAAAGCTGCAGTTCAGATATATAAAATATAGATGGCTTTCATCACAATGATTTATGTATAACTAGGAATTATCATTGCTGTGCAGTATGACTTCTAAACATATGTATGAGTATAAATATTTTATTTACTGGCAATAATAAGTATGAGAAGAAAGCTTTGGTGCAAGTAATTTAAAGTTTTTTAAAACTGTTAACTGCATTTCTATGGCAGAAAGTAGGAATACCCTAATATATGTGATGTCTGAACCATTATAGCCTAAGTTATTGAATCCAAATGAACATAAGAACTTATTTTTACAAACTTTTAATAAACTAATATATAGATATGCTTTTTTTTTCTCTCTCTCTCTCTCTTCCTTTCTCTCTCTCTCTCTTCTCGGTTCCCATTATCAAGTTTATTAGAATGCTATTTTTGATTATGAGTGTATTTTACAAAAAAGATGTACATAGTAATAGGAGCTGTTTCTAAATGTTCTTATTTGTTTATATGAAGCTGATTTATAAATTGTTTAGCTTTGTCTTACTAGATAATCTAATTAAATGAGGTTAACTTTAGTTAATAATAGTTAGTATTGAATTGATATGGTGGCATCTGAGGTACTGCTGCTTAGGATAGGGGGAAACCCGATAAAGGCAGTGGCATAGTAATAGTAGATAATAATGACTACATTTCTTATATGAATGCCATGTTGGTAGAAAACACATACAGTGAAATTAGTAGAAATGAGATCAACATAGCACATAAGAGGATTGACACTACACTTTTCGATATGTTATTTCAGGGAGAAGTGGACGAACATGAATGGCGTTTTTTGCAAAATGATTTTCCGGTCATTAGTGGTATTTTTGGTATTCCCAAAATACACAAGGGTCTGGACAATTTACACTTTAGACCAATAGTGGACGGTAAAAGGAGTAAGACACATTTTATTAGTCAATTTTTAGATTACCATCTCAAACCAGGCATTGCATCCTTTTCACACATTCTGAGGGACTCTTGGGACTTTTTGGGTAAAATTAATAATATAACATTTGAAGATAAGGATATTTTTATTACTTTGGATGTATGTAATTTGTACACTGTTATACCCCACGAAAAAGGATTGGAATGGTTGGAAGAACAACTATATTATACTAATATTTACGACCAGAATAAAATTAATGTTATAGTTAAATTAATGGGGATTGTACTTAAAAACAATTTTATATTTTTTGATGGGGCATATTACAAACAGGTCAGTGGTATTGCCATGGGAGCAGCATGTGCTCCGGGTTTTGCTAATTTTGTTTTAACATATTGGGAATTGAATTATGTATTTAATTCATAATATTTTAAATATATTAAATTTTATGGGAGATTTTTAGACGATTTATTTATTATTTGGAATGGAGAATGTGCAATATTAAAATGCTTTTTAGAATATCTTAATAACAGTATATCCTTTTTAAAATTCACACATGTGGTTAGTAAGAAAAGTATTAGTTATTTGGACATCAATTTAACTTTTGACAATGTTAAGAAGAAGCTTGTGTCTAATATTTATAGGAAGCCCACATTCTCAAATTCGTACCTACATTTTGATAGTTGGCACCCTCACCATCAGAAAAAAGCGGTGGTTAAAGGCCAGATGGTGAGGGCAGCAAGAATGGTCAGTGAGGATGTGGACTTTGATCATGAAATTCAATTTATTATTAGTCTATTTTTAAATAGGGGATATCCACAAGATTTTTGTAGCAACATAGCTAAAGAAGTGAAACATAAGAGAAACAATGGCATATACAAGGCAATTTTACACAGCAACATGACGATTCCCAGTGGAAGCCACTTTAGTCAAGTGGTGGATGTTGGGAAATTTATTTGTAACAACATCCCATTGTATATAACTACACATAACGGCATTTCCTCAAGCATTATAAACATTATTAACAAGAATTGGAAATTTATAAGCACAGACAAATCACTTGAGGGAATGTTCGTGGGTAGTGTTAAACATGTTTTTAGAAAGGACACTTCATTCAAAGATTTATTTGAAGGTCTGAATACTAATATTCATAACACTTCACAAAAACCTATGGGGAGCTTTAAATGCGGTAGATGTTCAACTTGTAAGTATTTAATTAACACTGATGGAGTGGTGACTGTGAATAGACATAACATTAGAATTAACCATCATATAAATTGTTACACTAAAAATGTTGTTTATATTGCTGTTTGTCAACAGTGTGAAGGGTTTTATGTTGGCAAAACTTGTAGACATTTTAGAGACAGGGTTAAAGAACATCTACTGGATATTAGAAATAATAAATTAACAAGTGCCCTGGCCAGACATATAAATCAATTTGAAAGCCATTCTTTTAGATTTTTTGGTGTTATACACCAGAAGTTAGATATACAAGGCAAGTTTACTAAATATAATTTAGACTTGTCAGAATTGAGGGTGCAGATATTACTCAATGCTAACCAACATCCTGGATTAAACGAATATATAAGTATTAAGCCAATTTTATGGTTGAATAATATCAAGGGCAGTTAGCATGGCTCTGGCACTTTATTACATTTGTTGTGTTTTTGTTGTTGGTTTATGTAAACCATCCTGTGGTATATTATATGCATTTTTTCTTATTATGTAATTATTTTATATGACTGTTGGTTATGTTAAGACATTAGGGCATTTGTTATATATACAATTTTTAATATGTATTCTAGTGAGAGTTTGTTATATATAGAACAAACACTGTGTACAATATAGGGTGCATATAACGTGTATATGGTATACATGTATTAATTTAAGGTTACATATACACACATTTGGTGTATACATTTACACGTTATTATATGTATAACACAATGTATAGTCACTATTTAATTATTTATTTACCTACATATATACATACATTTGACACTTAAATAGTTATTTATTCATTGGTACACAGATGCTACATGTTTTTATGGTTTTTTTGTTCCCCTTGTATTTATATTAACAATAATTTATATATATTATATAGTTCTACTCATATATATATCATTTTTTATAATAGTACTTAGATATAATGGTCGTTTTTAGATTTATATTAATAACATCAACTTAACATCATATTCTACAACTAAATATGTTTCATACACAAATAATATTTTGCAATAGTTTTTTATAAATAGGTTGGTTTTAATTGTATTTTAGTGTGTTCAGGTAATCACCTATATATATTATTATTACTATTTTTACATGTACTATTTATATTAGCAAATATTTAGTGGTTAATACCAAGTAGTTTTATTACTAGAGGGGTCAGTGGTTTTGGGCATTAATACACAATTCAACTTAGTTGCATTGCTGCTTTAAGATTTCAAAATGTTTGCACATGCATTTCATTGGTTAACAGGCTCATTAAGTAGGTTTATGCACAATATTTAAGAGTTTTGGAGGCAATTTGTGGTGTTCTGATGAAGTTCGTACAACGGACGAAACCTAGGTCGACGTTTTTACATGGTTGTGGTTTTATTCAATAAACTTGTTTGGAGCGTTTATGGGCCTGGAAGTTTTATTGGAGAACAGCAGCACATTCATTCTTGTTACAGCTGTCCCTCGTCTGTTGTGGTTACTTTCTTCCTGATCAGTATATACAGTTGTTGTGTTCCAGTTTACTAGGATAGGGGGATAACTTGAGTGGTATGTGCTACTCAAAGTTGGAGTTCTTAACTCCAGGCTGGGTGCAATGTTTAATCCTAATATTATTTTCACCTGTTTATTGTTGTTTGTATATAGTTCTGACATCCACAACACATTTTATAAACTTATTGTCACTACAAATAAAAGTGAAGCTTATACAAAATCCCATAAGATTTTCAATAAATACAGCTATAATTAATGGTACATCTAAAGGAGGAGGTATAATATCATTTATTTTGTTAATTGTTATTCTGATTATATGTTTTATATGTTTATAAAAGCTAAATGATTTCTCTAAAAGGAATTTCTTTAAACATTAATGGACTGAATAACCCATGTAAAAGGGCAAGTTTAATGAGATACATTAATTTGCATAGGGCCAACTTAGTATTCCTTCAAGAAACACATCTCCTGAAAAAGGATATTGATAAATTAGCCACTAATAAATATACAGTCTTGGTTAGTTCAGAACACACTCAGAAAAAAGAGGAGTGGCTATTTTATGGAATAAAAGTATGCCCATACCTAAAACTATTAAGTCTTATAAAGATGATAAAGGAATGTTTTGTATGGTTACAATACAGATTAATGGAAAGACATATACATTAATCAATGTATATTGGATACCAGGAATTGGCATTAATACAGTGAAACACCATCTCAATAAGATCATATCATTTTCAATAGGAGATATTATTTTAGCAGGTGACTTTAATTGTATCCTACATGAAAAATATACTACTACTATAGGAAAAAGGAAAATTACATCTAATGCAAAACATTTAAAGGATTTTGTTAATTTATATCATTTGAATGATATTAATAATCAGATAGATTCAAAATCATTACCATACACTTTTTTTTTTCTAACAGATATAAAACTTATTCAAAAATAGATAGAGTCTTTATTTCTAACCAGATGGTTACAGACTTAATTAATTCTAAAATCATTTCGTGTCCTATATCAGATCATAATTCAATTGTCTTTGAGTTTATGATAAAAAGTACTTACAATGTGCAGATCAAAAGGATACCAGCATACTTAACTCAACTAAAAGACTATAAAGATTATATACTTTCAGAAGTGCAACATTTTTAGACTTAAACAATACACCTGAAGTCTCCATTGTTTATGTTTGGGATGCTTTAAAATCATATTTATATGGACAAAGTATCAGATGGTATAATAATAAAAGGAAATCTTGGGACAAGGAATTACTAGATATTCAAAGCAAATTAGACTCATACAAACATAATAATAAAGAAAATATTATGGACAAAAAGTCAGTGAAGAAATAAATAAATTAAATGAGAAATACAAAGAAATTTTAACTCATAAAGTTAAAATAACATTAGAGAAATATAAGTTTTGTCTTACTCAATAAGTCCCAAATACTTACATAGACTTAAAAATAAAACAAAAAGGTTGAATAAACAAAATCATATCAAAGAAATTTTCTCTCCAAGGAAAAAGAAGAATGTTTCTAGTTTACCAGAAATATTAGATGAATTTAGAAATCACTTTCACAAAATTAATCATAATAACATTAACATGGAGCCTAAAGATAAAATAAAGAAATTTATAACTACAAACATGAACAAAAAACTTAATAAACAATAGACTAAACTAATGGATAAAAATATTTCATATACAGAGGTTATTACACAAATAAACAAGCTTAAATCAAACAAAGCACCAGGTAATGATGGTATTATACCAGAGATCTATAAAATTCTTCCCAAAAGTACTTACTCATTAATACATAAGGTTTTTATTTTGGCCCAAAATGAGTTAACAACTCCCCCATCTTGGCAATACACATTTATTTCACCAATTTTAAAACCCAATAAAGACCCAACCAGATGCACTTCATATAGACCTATTTCATTACTTAATGTTGATTATAAAATGTTTATGAGTATTTTTGATGATAGATTAAAGAAAATCATCCCAGGCATTATAGATATAGACCAGACAGGCTTTATTGTAAATAGAAATACTTTTGATAATATAAGGAGAACTTTAACGTTAATTGATTTTGCAAATAGGAAAAAGAAAGATTTAACACTTATTAGTCTCAATATAAGTTCAGCATTTGATTCAGTAAGTTGGGACTACTTGTTTATCTTACTGAAGTGCACAAACGTCTCAGATGCATTTGTAAATCTAATTGAACATCTATATAAAGGAGCATTGGCTTACATTAAGATAGGAACATATGTCTCACAAAAAATACCCATTTTAAAAGGTACAAAACAAGGGTGTCCACTCTCCACTATTATTTACTTTAATAATGGAGCCTTGGGCTAATTTGATCAGAAACAGTACTGATATAGAAGGATTTGATATAGATGAAAATACAATATCTAAAATTCAACTTTTTGCAGATGATGTTCTAATTACATCAGCTGGATCTAACTCTTCTATGCAGTCCTTATTTGATAAAATGATGGATTTTAAAAATATCTCTGGTTTAATATTCAATGAAGAAAAAACTAAAATATTACCAATATACACACGAAAAAATGTCCTCATTAATGATTTTAACAATATATACCCAACTCAGGTCAGATAACTTACTTAGGTATAATATTAACTAAAGATAGCAAATTTATTATACATAATAATTATAGTACCTGTCTTCTTAATATACAAAATCTTTTCAATAGCTGGAACAATATGTTTTTTACCATGGAAGAGAGACTCACAATTATTAAAATGATAGTATTCCCTAAGATATTATACTTAATACAATCAATAATACTCCCACCTACAAAAATAATTATTAAGAAATTGAATTCACTAATGTTAAATTTCTTATGGGCACCTAATAGACCTAGGATTGCATTAAAGAAACATACTAATAGCTGGTCTCAAGGGGGCATTTCATTTCCAGACTTTAATTTATATACTATCTCTTCTATTATAAAAGTTATTACTTTGTTAATAGATCAGTCATATGTTGCAAGATGGAAAGATTACTGGGAACTAATTAGCATTCACTTCATGAAAATCTCTTTAATACATAAAAATATTATTGTAAATAACCCCATGTTATGGTTACTAAAAGAATTTTGTACTTCATCCATTACACCAAAATATGTAGTTAGTTACCCATTAAACATTATTATCAGTTATCGTAATTGTATATTCATGCATCCTAAGTATAAGGAATGGAATTTTATTATATTCCCTATAATGTATACACAAGGTATGCTTTTGTCAACCACCTCTGAAAGAACTCTTTTAGTCACAGAGAATGATTTAAAGTATTGGTATCAGTTGCTGTCTGATAATAAAGTAAAAAAATTCGACTTCTTAAAGCAAGAATTTGATTTGAGAGAAACATGTTGGTTAGAAATTCAGACTTTTAGACAACATCTTATTAATAAAATTGATTTAATGTCTTTAACAGTTAAAGAATCTGTTCCAATACTGATTGATAATTTGATATTAAATTTACAACATAGAGTTTCTGATAAAGGTAAGCTCTGATACATACATAAAATTATCAGAGAAGAAACTCATTACAGTTCAGATATCTATTGGAATTATTTCATTTCCATTAATGGTGAATCACCAAAACAACAAGATAAACAATATATATTGGAATCTGCTTATAAAGCTACTTCTTCCATTAATTGGAGACTTTTTACTTGGAAATTTTTACATAGATCCTTCTATACACCTTTAATGATGAATAAAATAAATAATAAAGACAACTTATGTAAAAGATGTAATGTAGAAATAAATGCTGATTGGGCACATATGTTTTATGACTGTATAAAATTGAAGGAATATTGGAAGTTAATCAGTGATTTTTTGCAGGCCCTTTTCACAGATAATTTCACTGTTTCTAAATCACTTATATTTTTTAACACACCTGTTCCTAAAAGTGTTAAAAAAGTTAAACTTCCCTTATTATGGTCTATTCTAGCAGTGGCTAGAAAAATAATAACCAGAAATTGGATTTCAGATACCCCTCCTTCATTTAATGAATTCAAAAATGTTATGACTGAAGTGTGTCATATGGAATTGATGACAATAAAATCAGGAACTACTAGAAAAACATCTTATTATATTATATGGGATACTTTACAAAACCTGTTAAAAAATCTTAGTCTCAATAGCATGACATTATTGTTTAATCAATTGATTTGATTTGTAGTGGATGTCTTTGTAAATACTTTGGTTATTTTATTGAATGTTATAACTATTTCTATTTTAATTGCTTGTATAAAATTGTTATGGTATTTATTTTGTATGTTAAAAACAATAAACTTGTTTTAAAAAAAAAAGAAAATGCATGCTAATGCAAAACATGTTATTCTAGCAACTTTATAAGTTTATAAGAGCAATATTTAAAAATTGTCCCTATTTTTGGGCCTTTGACCCCTGATTATTTTTAGCTTTGTTTGAATGTCTTGTGTTGAGAGACTGATATATATTAACTGTCTTATATTGTTTCCACAGGAGAGCTAAAATCCAACAATGGCAGCCACTTAATCTAAATGCATTCGTACACACAACAGGTGTTATGTAAGTTTGTTTTAACTATGAGCTTAAATGTAGCACTTACCCTACATATACAGAACACATGGTGCATAGAGTGCATTTAATCTAAAATGTGGCAGTTACCCTAAATATACAGAAAACATGATTCATCGAGTGCATTTTATCTAAAATGTAGCAGTAACCCTAAATATACAGAAAACATGATTCATCGAGTGCATTTTATCTAAAATGTAGCAGTTACCCTAAATATACAGAACACATGGTGCACAGAGTGCATTTAATCTAAAATGTAACAGTTACCCTAAATATACAGAACACATGGCGCTTAAAGTACATTTAACCTACTTCAGCATTGTGCTGTTTAGTCTTAGAAATATTCTGTAATCTTGTAACATATTATTTTTCTTGTACTGTATTTGTCTTCTGACATGTTTGCATTAGAAAGGCTTTAATTCAGTTAAAATATAAAGTTTGTTGCAGCTATGTTTTGCATAAATTAGTGATCTTTAGTGTGCATAATGGTTAAGCGTCACTGTAGTAAACATGCCTTTTAAATAAACTTTCAGCTTTATCCCAAGGGATTTGCTATGAGATTGCCACAAATCTGCACTCACTTAGACATCACAAACTATAATAAAATATATTTTTATGACTAACTAAATCATTTATAGTCAGGGCACACAGCCATAAAGGAACATCACCATGGAACTGAACTGCAGTTTTGTAATGTGAACTGTAGTAATTGTACCAAATCCATCTAGTGTTCATTGTCATATATTCATATTGGTGGGGTAGAGGTTTGATTCAAAATATCTATTCTTTTGTTATGTACGGTATCTCCTTTGCTGCAGCGAACAGTTGTGGAACTTTTGTCCACTTACATTTCTTGACATCTAAAATTACCCTAGCAGGCTGGAATAATCTTTCCCAACATATTATTAGAATAAACAACTTTTCAAAACAAAAAAATGAATTCCTGCCTAAGTGAAGACAAGTCAAGATAAATTATTAGGCCGCAAATATTGTGCTGCAACTTTAAATATTTATTTTATTTTCAGTTTGTTAAATGGGTAGGTGGGCTGGTCAGCAGAATCTTTTCAGCTATGATCCTGTCCAATTGTCACAAAAGAATAATACAGTACTTAGTAATACAGTAATTAATATATATATATATATATATATATATATATATATATATATATATATAGGTCAAATAATATAACAATGCATAGAAACATATAAGATAAGCAGAGTAAAATATATAGAGAGCAGGGAAAATGTAACAAAGAAATGTGAGCTATTTTACAGAGCATTACAACGTTAGAATTGCACAATCATAATACGTTTAAGTGAGATTTGTCATACACATAGTGTGCAATGACTAACCATTCCTCTCTCGCCTTCTCTCACCAATCACGGATGAGCCATTCTCTCTAAGGCACATGCATTTGGAATCCTGCAGTAATTACTAAGAGGAGTATACTTTTTATAGTCACTGCTCTTTGTTCCTTAGTCATCAGAGCAAATGTTATATTCAGAATTGATGTACATAATGTATACAATGTAAATAGTTAGTGCAATTAAATAATGTATACTTTCAATTATACTGTCTATGTGAATACCCTGCATGTTACCAACTTCAGAGTAATTGATTTTACTTTTAGGGAACAACTACAAATATACTAATTTCCTTAAAGTGCTACTCTAATAGTATTGACTGCATGTTGTAGTTTGTATTTCCTCATGAGAAGTCCTGCATGATATATTTTGCTTTTCATCAGTTGATCTCACTGTGTGCCATTTGATTTCTGTATATCCTTTGCTTGTTTGTCTTTCCTATTAGGTCTGGTTTATGACTGAAAAGGGTCCTCGGCCCAGGCTAACCCATCTGGTTCCTGGATCCTGGATTTTCTCCCATGCCCTTCAGCACATTGGGCAAAGAGCACCCTTCAGCACTTGTTGTTTCTGTAGCAGGTATGAGTTTTATGGGATCGGGTTGCTATCCCAAGGCCCAATCCTCCTCAGCGGGTGCACCACACATTTGCATGCACACACTCAGACCAAGGGCCAATTTAGAGTGTCCAATCCACCTACTGCCTATGTTTGGAATGTGGGAGGAAACAGGAGCACGCAGAGGAAACCTACATGAATGCAGGGAGGACATGCAGACTCCACACAGAAGGTTCCCCAGCAGAGAACCTCTTGCTGTGAGATGACAGCACTAATCTCTACACCACTGCTCCATCCATCCATCTGGTTACCAAATGTAAAATAATCAAACACAATGAATAAATGATTATTGGTTATATTACAACTGCTGCTATCTTAATATCTATTAACACATTCCACTACTTTACTTTTGGAGCCTGTCTGAAATGTAGTAATAGAAAATCTGCTCTAGCACTTTTCTGTACTTGGTGCAAAGCATTATTCTTGGCAGCACACTGTCCTGAAAACTACGATTTAGCTGTTGGGAGGATGGCCTAATGGTTAAGGTGTTTGCCTTACAAACACAAGGTACAGGGTTTGAATCTCACAGGGGATAATTAGCTAGGCTTAAAATGGCTCGCAAGGGCAGTTAGCCTAGTATGAATCTATGTAATCTCCCTTTACTAATATCTTGCTATTCTTTACCTTTATTACCCTACTCAGTATCATTTCTGTTTCTTTACCTTCAACTGTTTAGCTGTTTGTTGTCCATGACTTGTCAAGATTTCATCTTCGCACTGCTGGAGTCCAGTCTAACATTCAGCATTGACAGTTTTGTATCATCCTATACTCCAGTTCTTTTACTTTATGCATGGAGAATGAACTTTTTAGCCATTTGATGTAGCATCACTTCATAACCTTAGCTATTCAAACATTCATATTCCACTATGCTTATTTTCCACCTGGTTTCAGGATCAGGAAAGGGATCCTGTGACAAGTAAATTCTTGTTCTGGATGACTGTTTGCAAGTGCCCTTACTGTCTCATCCCAGCACATGGTGCTGTATCCTGCAGAGACCCACTGCTAGCATTCCAAGACTTTTAAAAAACTTTTTGGCATCAAAAGAACTTGTGTTTTTCCATACCAGTGATTCTGATTATATGATAGGGAAGGAGAACAAGTGGAAACATTGAGAGAGGGAGAGTATGTCACTAAGCATGAGCACAAATCTTAGCCGTCCACTTCCCTTGTGCTTTTGGGACCAATTTGATGCATGCCCCTATAAGCAACACCTAATAGAAGCTCAAATAGAGATGACTTCTTCTTAGGCTGCTAATACAAGCCACAAGTGACTGCATCTAAGAATGTTATTTCATCTCCTGGCAATGTTACTTCTGCTATTTCTCCTAGTCTCCTCTTCCTTATCACTATTTTTGAATGACCTCAGTACAGTGCATGGGTATAGACACTGTATGCTCCACTATGTTTTACATTACCCAAAACTTTGTGGAGGTCCCAATAATCATTTCACTTCAAGAATGGCTACAATTGACTGATTTAGGCAATTACCAAACCCAAAGAATGTCATCCAGTGATTTTTTTCTATTATCATCTTGTCTCTTTTTTATTTGCTATATGTTTTTTTTCTGTGTGTTGGCACTCTGACCATATGCTGCATCCAAGAGAATCACTTCTTCCCCAGACCAAAGTGTCCAGCTTTTCTAGGTTGAGGCTACTCCCAGTTAGGACATTTTGACCAAGAATGGAGACCTGTCTGCTAAAGATGGCCACCGAGAAAGCCACATCTTAGTTCAGCATCATACTAAATATTTCACTGGAAGATGCTTGTGCTGAGCTGAATACTCTCCCCAAGACACCACCTAGATAGGAAATGCAATTTTAGAGCCCAAATGCATGTGTGCTTCGGTTCATGTGTTAATCTTGACTAAAAAGTGATGTGCTGTTTGGCAGTTCCAGGCACTTGGCTCAATCATATTCTAATGGTGGAATTCACTTGATCAGGCTATCACTCTCCCCCGGATGGGTGAGCTGATGCTGGCTGCTCATTCCCACTCTCTTCAGTTTGTTCTTCCAGTGCCCAGACTGCTAGTTGTTCCTTGGTTATATGGAACATAGATCTTTATTCTTCCTGCACCAAGGAATAAGTGCTAGTCTATGGTTCTTTAGCTGCAGGCCTCTGACACCGGGCTTTACTTTAGTCCAATTAGCACCTCCATCTCTGGTGTGGTTCCTATATGTGTCAGATCCCCTTAAGTTCGATCTTATGCCAAGCCACCCAATGCAGATTTAGAAGATGATGACTCTCCTAACACTGCAGAGTCACACCATACAATAAACAACAGTGTGCTAGATGATAAGGCTGATGCTGAATTTCCAGACATCAAAGTAGCAGATATAAACCCACTAGCAAAATGTTACAGATGAAAAGTTTCTTACTTTTAATGTGTCTCATACACTAAACCAGATTCTGCTTCAGTAGGTATGTGTTTAGCAATAGGGGAACTTAAGGTTGATGTTTCCTTTCAAGTAATGTTTAAAGCAAGTATGTGGGTACCATACCAGATTCTTTTGGTGGTACTACTCATATCTAACACAATTAAGAACCTTATATCCTACAACTGAAGCCATCCAGATACACTGAAATTGGTTCCTTGGAGTAAAAGAAAAGTTATTTTATAATCTTTTAGGGAGTTTGCTATGTGGGTGGAAATCTCTGCACAATACTCTGTTTCATTTTGGTTCTTTTTTGAAATTCTGAAGACTATAAATGCAATCTTAAGAATAGCTAGACTGAAAGTGTGACTATGGGAACATACACTGTGAATGCAGTTGTGGTACTTTGGAGTATTCTCTCTACTCTGAATTAATATATAGAAGTAGCAGAGGTATAAAACACCAATGCAGAAATGCTTTAGAAGCATTACTGTGAGTTTCAGAATTTCCTATATTTCTTTTGCAGTCAATTTTTTTCAGATTTTCTGACTCACAGTTATTGGTCCTAGAGAACCACTTCAACCACAGAACTGCTATGAGAGGCAAGTATGTAAATAAAAGATCAGTGTACTTGTCACTTGATATGGGCAATGAGAAAGCATTGCTTGTTGAATATTAATGGGCTCATGTGAGTGCCATATTATGAATAGTAGTAAGGAGGTGAGTGGAAGTAAAACTGACACCGTTTTCCTACTCACAATCCATTTCCAAAATGATAAATGCTTCCCTACAATCATAGAACTGAAAGCAAGAATGATTCAGCTCATCTTGGATAAAACTAGTTTATACTGTTGTCCAGCATTTTATGTGACTATCATTTTATTAAGAGAAGAACAATATATGTTGCTTCAGCACAATCATTTTAAAATGTTCTATATTGGTACACCAACAGTCATAAACTAATTAGCAAGAATGTTTCAACATTGCTGAGATAAAATCTGTTTGCTATCACTTCTGAAAGTGCTTATGAAAGCAATGAAACTTTTGTATCATGAGCAACATGTTTTATTTTGCTTCTCCACATTCCTACAAACACTTTTTAAAATGCTTTATGATGCTTTTGTGTGATCATGAACTGCAAATATTTCAGATCAGCTACAGTCATAGCCGACCTTAGGCATAGGCCAACTAGGCAGCCGCCTAGGGTGCCACTCTAGCAGGGGTGCTTTTCCAGTATTTATTTGGTGTAGGTAGACCAGGATAGGGGTGTGATGGGGGTGCTGTGGAGCCCTTTTGCCTAGGGCACCAGTTGACCTAAGGCCACTCCTGGCTACAGTGAAATCAGTTTCAAATGTTTTTAGTTCTACTGATGTTATACATTGCTTCCATGTGATCCTTTAAAAAACTTTTATGTAATTTTTCCATGAGAATAAATGTAAAACAAGAAAGCTTAAGTTCTCTTTACTTTAATACATGTAGTTTTCAGTTGTTGCTAACCATTATGAAAAAGCTTGTGAAAGCAATATAATTTTTGTCATAAGCAAAATTCTTTATCTTACTTGTCTGAGACCATTTTAAAATGGTTTGTGGTGCTTCTCTGTGATTATAAATTGCAAACAAGATTTTTTTTTCACCTTGGCTCAGACAAAATCAGTTTCAACTGTTTGCTAGCACTTCTAAAGTGCTTGTGATAAGAACATTATTGACTGTTTTTATTTGCAGCAGACTACAGTGCATTGCTTCCTAATAATCATTTCCTTAAAATTAATCTCAGTTTCAGTTTGCTTTGTTTGTAATAAGACCAAAATGGTGTATGTTGCTTCCTTGCAAAAATGTTGATCTCACACACACACACACACACACACACACACACACACACACACACACACACACACACACACACACACACACACACCTCTAAGTACTAATGATCCACATAGTCCATATGTAAGCCAGCATTCAGTGTTAACAAATAGTTGTTCATACACTTAACAAATGTGAACTGTAAAAGCCCCGAAAGAAAATTTTCAAATTAGAATGTTATTAGCCTATCCTTTTATTTAAAGTTACTGTTTTGCACCACACAAAAGTTGAAAGCATAAAAAAGGAAGGATGACACTCTGAGGTCAGTTTTCAGAAGTGAGGACAGGAGTGAGGAAAGGTAGAAACAGTTTGCTAGAAATTATTTTAATACACTAATACCTTCATCTGTCATCCTAGATTCTATGTTCACAGTTCATAACTTAGCTGACATCTTCCATTTTTTAGAAAATTCTGTGGGCTTTCAGGGCTTAAAATAATGAAATTCATGATACATCTGAAATGCCAACAACTTGCTATGCCTACAATATGATTTTATTCAAAAATATAACATCAATACTTACAACAGAAAACTATTTTTTACACCACAGTTTGTGTATATTCAAGTTGTTGTTGTTGTTGGGTCTTTTGGCTTATCCTGGTTAGGGATCGCCACAGCGGAACTCCGGTCCGCTAATGTTTGGTAGTGGATTTTTACGTGCCGAGTTACCAGCCCTGATGCACAACCTTCAACGAAGGCACACCCATTCACGCATGCCTCCACACAGAAGACGCTTTAGCTGAGAATCGAACAGAACAACGTCTTGCTGTGAAGCGACAACGCTACCGCAGCACCACTACCGTGAGTTTGTGTATATTCAAGTGCCTTATACAATTGGAAAATAGCAGTATATAACACTCATTCAATTGTCATTGTCAGTTTATTTTTTACCAAAGTTGTTAGTCCTTTTCAAATTAATTTTCTTGCTTGTGTTGTCTAATTCTTTTTGCAATTATTTCTATTGTTTGGAGCAGCCTTTCTCCGCAATATTGAAGCTTTTCATATATGCTGTCTACTCTCTGGCCCTCTTTCTGAAGGATCTTTCTATTGCTCTCAAACCTGAGCTTTACCGAAATAAAGTCATGCAAAAATATATCAACTTTAGCTTCATTGCTAAATAGTTCTTTTGCATATCTGCATTTTTGGTGTTGATTAGTAGATCCACTTTACTTATATTGCTTTCTTTGTTGTTTTTGTTTAATGCAATATTTATGCTATTTTGTACCCTTACATAGGATCACAGGATCATAGGAGGTTACTAGACATGCATCTGGAGCATTTCTTCCCGGGCCTCCACTGAAAACAGGCTCTGTGGAACCTAGTCGGACATTCCCGGTCAACAAATGTTAAATAAAAAAAAAAAAATGACCATAGGGCCCTTTCAAGCCTAGACAAGTTTTACCCTTATTTCCACGATCAGCACCTATCGCCCCTGTCCAAGAGGGACACAGGTGGAACCCCCGGGGTGAATTTATGTTGCCCATCCAATCATCCAGATTGCATTCGAAGAAGGCCAATTAGGTGTTCTGGTTCACATGAAGGGGGGAGTCTGTTCCAAACATGTGGTAACCTCTGGGAGACAAATCCCAGAGGTTACCACATAGAGAATGTACCTCTAGACGATAGGAGTAATTCATGTGATGAGCAAGCATTTGTTTTAAACAAATTACACAACAAATACTAATACAAATATTAAAAGCCTGGATCCAGAAAGCTGTTGGACAATATAATGAGTCCAACCCATCTTTCTAACACTGTTTAATGATGTTTTAAAGGCAATGTCAAATTGACAAACCTACCAACAGAGCAAAATCAAAACAACTGAACCTTAAGGTGTTACTAGTCAATGCTAGGAGTGTAAACAAAAAAGCATACTCCCTCTAAGCCCTCCTCACTTTGGAGAATATAGACATCTATGCAGTTACTAAGGCATCATTTAAAGCTGCAGAGAATACCCCATCAGTGCAAGGTTTCAGTGCCTTTCATGCTTTTAGACCAATAGCTGCATAGACAGATACTAAAGGTAAATGTGTCTCAATATACGTCAGTAGCAATCATACCCCTTGGTTAGTTAAATAAGATGATGCACTGTAGTTTCTCCATGTGCAGGTTACTGTAGATAAAATTGTGTACCATATCCTAGCAAGCAATAGATCACCCTCTATGTCCCATGAAACTCATAGTGCATACTTAAAACTATTGGAAACACTCACCATCCAACCTAACACTTTACTTATGGGGGACTTTAATTGCCCTTTTATAGATTGGGAATCCTACAAAGTCTCAAATCTGCAGGCACAGATATTCTTGGACTTTTTAAATACAAACACCCTTAACCAGTTAGTGCCTACACCCACTAGAGGTTCCAACATACTGGACCTCATACTCACAAATATGGAAGAACGCTGCATCACCCCCAGTTGTCATGTCCCGCCTGTTAAGAACTGACCATAACGCAGTCTTTTTTTTTTTTTAATCAAGTTTGTAACTCCAGTAAACCCATTAACAATTAGGAACTATACCAAGGCAAACAACCTTTTTATTAAGTGATAGTTTGTCAAAATAGCACAATAAGGCTTATGTAGCAGCAGTTTGGTGCCTTAAATAGTAGTGACAGTCTCAATCCCACATGTAGAACATTCATTAGTAACTAGGTCAGTTTAGCAATCTTACCTGGTGACTTCAAAAACTGTGCAGACTAGTGAGAAAGTTGCAGGTTTATCAACACGAAATCCAGTCTTAGTTCAAAAATCACTTCTGAAGAAGCCCCAAGGTTTGAGATTAAAATGTTAAACTGTACTTATGTTTCTGTTGTTTAATATAAGTGATTTTGTTATTGCACTATTTGGTGATTTTTCTGAATACACAGTCACATGCTGCTTCCCTGTTCTTATAGTTTGTCACAATTCAGTGCCCCTCCAAATCCAGAGAGCACAGCAAACAGCCATGTCAGTAGCTGCATAGAGGCTACTGTAACTACCAGAAGTAAGCACAAAACTAACTCCAAAACTAAACCACCCTGGTGGTATCCCAGATTAAACAGCTTATACAACAAAAGGAAAAAAATCATGGCTAAAATCAAAAAGTGTAACTATCATAAAGATAAGAACTCTCTATCAATAAACAGGCAGCTAAGAGGGCTAATTGACTCCAATAAATCCAGTTTTGAGTTCAAGATAGCCTCCCAGGCAAAAGGCAACCATAAGGCCTTCTTCATTCATGTCAGAACCCTCAAAGACAGCACACAGCAGTGTGCTGGACTGGTGATTAATGGTGCCCCATTCACTAAGCCAGGTGACATAGCGAATCTGCTGACTGATGAGTTCAGTTCCACCTTTACCCCCACTCACCCCAGCCACATGCCAAAGACTACATTCAAACATAACCCCTACAATAAATAGCGAGCATGTCCTGGTTGCACTTGCTAAGGCCAAGAACACAGCCTCAATGGGTTCCAATAATACCTGAATAGTCTAAAATATGACCTATCAGGTCCACTGGAGTTGCTATTTAACTACAGTAAACTCTCAGTTAACTGGAACTTAAGCAACTGACCCTCTCAAGCAACCAGAAAAAAAATAAATCAAAGAGATACAGTACAATTTTCATGTGTTGCACTTTCTGTTTCCCCCCTGCAGAAACATACCTTACAATTTTAGAGTTTTAAAAAAAGGAAGATAGGAATAAATATCCTCTCTCTGCAACCTGAAAACAAGTCAAACCAAACATAGTATAAGGTACAGTATTAGGCCTGTTTTTAATAGTAACTCTCAAGAAACCAGAAACTACAGTTATCCAGCATCTACCAATCCCCATGGGTGCCAGTTAACTAAGAGTTTACTGTATAGTCTTAAAACAGGTTTTGTGCCATGAGAATGGAGAACTGCAGCAGTCATTCCATTAGTCTGACTAGTCTTATATGCAAAGCCATGGAAAGAATTACCATAGAAATGATCAACAAAGGCACTAGATCCATCCCAGTATGGCTGTTTCAAAAGAAAGTTATGCTTACTGAGCCTGGTGGACTTCTTTGAGAAGGTCACCAAGGCAATGGATGAGGGTCAAACAGTGCATACAGCCTACTTAACCTGGCTAAGGCATTTGATACAATACCCCACGCTGGCATTGTTAACAAACTTACAGAATTAGGCATAAACCCATTTATAACACATTGGATAGCCAGATGACTCACAGATAGAACCCAGGAAGTTAGGATTGGTGAGACCACCTCCTCAAAGAGGCCAGTAACCAGTGGAGTCCCACAAAGCTCTGTGCTAGCCCCACTCCTCTTTGGTATCTACTTTTCAGAAGTCAAGGCTAATGTCTAAGGCCTCTGGCATATGATTGCAAACTGGGAGCAGTCAAAGAATCTCTCCAAGACACCTTAACATCTTACAAGAGAGTCGGACACAGACAAATGACTGGTGCCAAAGCTATAGCTTAAAACTAAATGTAAAGAAATGGATTATAGTACCTTTTGGGAAGTCAGCCATGCCAGGAAACTATGTCATCAGTGAAACACCCCTAAGAGTTGGCCCATTACTCAGTGATCTGGGAACACATGTAGATAGCAACCTGGCCTTCAACCAACATGTATCCAAGGTAGTAAGGAAGAAAGTTATGGCGCATTGTATCTATCTAGGTCCAGGGAAGTAATTTTACTACTATACTCAGCCCTCATCAGGTCCATCGAATATAATGCCCATTCGGTATATACCTGACAAGACACATGCAACAAAAGGAGTGTCCTCAGACGTTCCTTAAAAAATGAAAATGAGGCATAAACACGATGTCCTACACAGGTTGCCTCAAAGCCCTAGAATAAATGTACATAAAGCACAAGAAAGCATAAATAAGAAAAAAATAAAGTTATTTATCAAGCATTTCTTCAGGGGCATGCCCCTCAAACCTCCCCAACATCCATAACATCCATGGGTGTATGGTAATATCTGCACTATGTACAACCCTTTGTGCATTATTATATATGCATTCTGGTTAGCTGAATGGTACATGCTACTAAGCTGGCTACAAAAAAGTTCAGAAATAAAGTGCAATTGTTTTCCCTGACAATGAAGAAGAATACATCATCTGTCACATGCCTCCTGTAGCCCCAGCATATAACATCTTTATCCTTACACTTTCCTTACACCAAATTGTACAATCCTTATCCATATACTAGATATGGTTCTCACTACTCAGAAGTTGTCTGCTTACTGATTAAATTGCAATAATTTTCCTATTGTTTCCTATGAGACTTTTAACAAAATTACCTTAACTTTGAATAATTTCTTAGTATTTTGAGCCCACATATGGTGAAATATTTGTAAGCCCCCATCACATGATTTATGTCCTATCTTATCAGAAAGTATTATTTTGCAGAGTGACTGCAAAACTGACTTTAAGAAATTCTATAGTGATACTTCAGATTTTAGGATGCACACCCCTAAGATTAGAATGCTGACAGAGTGGCCTTAAAATGTTACTCAACAAGTGTTATGACTCAGACTTTAATCCAATAAACATCTGAAAAAATACCACCTACAGAACCTCATCTTATGGTCACATTGTTCTTGCACATGTCTGTCCCAAAACGTGATCTTGGGAAGGTAAAGACATTATGCACAGTAACAATTAACTCACTTTTTAACATGGAACCACAGAATGCTATTTTCAGTTTCCTGTCAGGGACCCTTTAGGTGAGTTTTCTGAGAGTTTTGTCCTATAATTACTACCACAGTAGTATGGGTGTGCTTTCACTTCAGCGAACATATCCTTAGAACATTACATTTAATACAATACATTTCCACAAGGCCATAATGTCGGACCTTTCCTTGCTAAACTTCAGTAGAAACATAGCAGAGTCAGAAAAAAGTGGTAGGAAGAAATAATGTTAGTAGCGTGTGCAAAAAGACGGAAGGGCATAGTGTAAGTAAGAAATGTAAAATGTAAGTAAGAATTAATGGTGTAACTATTCCATGCTGCTGGGAAGTTAAAAAGAAACAGAGACAAGTGCAAAGGCAGTTTGTAAAAAAAGAACTGATCTGTAGCAAACACGAGAAATTGTTATAATTAGGTGCAGTCAGCAGAAAGTATGCAAGTTTTCTTTTGACTTCATTGTAGGTGTTATCTACAAAAAGGAAGTTAAATATAGCTGTGGTTATTTTAATATCATCAGGCAGTAGTACAGTGGCTGATATAAAGATATGTAGTGTGATAAGTAAGGACCAATCTAGTCTTACAACACAGTTTTAGTGCTTCCATGAATACAGTATATTTATTAATGCTTCTAACATTAACTAAAAAATGTTTCATAAGCTTGGAATATAATGATCAGAGAGGCTTTGGACAAATTTGTTGCTAAATAGTACTGTGTTTAGTAAAAAGAGTATAGCTGATTTGATCTCTTTAAAGGGTTTCTGCCAATGGTGGGTTTTAGACAACAGTGAATTAATATTTCAATAAAGCATTTTGAAGTTAACATTTAGATGGTATAATCATATCATGTTCTAAAGCTCAAACCATCCTATTTTACTTCAAAAGTCATTGAAAAAGTCACACTGGCAGCATGGAGAGATAAAGTCCCAACTATGGCCCAGACAATCTGGGCTCAATTAGCAGTTCGGGTGACTGATGGAGCATAAGGGTGGAATGGGCATGCCCATCATTGGAGGGAGTGCAGTCATCGACAAACCCTTTCAGCCATGACCTGGGACACAGGTTTGGAAAAAAAAAAAAAAAAAATATATATATATATATATATATATATATATATATATATATATATATATTTATAAAACTGCAGACAATAATGACAAATGTTTTAGTACAGTCAGTTATATAGTACATTAGGGTTGCAACCATGATCCCAACACATGACCAAATTGGAAATTAGTAAGTGCAACATTATTCAGTGGTAACTATGCATTATGGCTACTAAGCAAGGCATTTTTAAATGGAGCCTGTAACATGGCTGAGAGTTTCATGGGAAGTCTAGTAGAATGCCAAGGTATTTTGCGCAGGCAGTGTATTAAGCTGCACCATTAATGGCAGGAATACCGAAGTCTGAGTTGTTATTTTCTAACCACAATAAAACCCCAGCTATGCCAGAGTCATTACTGTGTAATGCCTTAAACTTCCTGTAGTGGAGACCCATGGGATATTTGAAAATCACCCTTTAATTATATACCAGTGTTTTAACTGCATGGCTTCTGCATGCCCATGACTTTTTATGTCCTTACCAGTGCATTCAGGCCAATAAAGCCAAACCCTACTAGCTGTAGACATGCCATGTTTTGCTTTTCCCTGAGCTTAAAAGTACAGCGTAAGTGGATTGTTTGGCCAGATTTTGTAAGCACAGCACTTAAAAGCAAGCCTGATGTCTATAAACATTAGGATATTGGCAAATTATCCCAAATAATGTTGAAACCAAAGAGTAAACAGGCCACACAGACAAATCATTCAGGATGTACCAATAAAGACTTAAAAAGTAAAAAGTCAATGTCTTGGCTGGGTTTTTCTAGTAATTTTTACTCAATGGTCTGTCTGTATGACAATTTTACCTCTGATTGAGTTGATGATATTTTCTATGATTGTACAGGAATGAAAGACATGGTTTTACTTTGAGTAGGATTTAATAATATGCTGGATGCCCTTACCTGTTTCTCCAGATTAACAAAGATGTCCTGCAGAGCCAGGAGTATCAGTGGGAGGTCTTTAGCACTGACATTGGCATGCTGTATGCCCCATAGATTGGACTACTCATTCCACCTACCATGGAGGAATATCTTGGAGTAGGTTTCATGAACACTCAAGACATTCCAGTAGAAATCATAGAGATACCATTATTCCAATTTATAAAATATTTATCGCTCCTCAGGAAGATATGCATAACAGAATTACTGATAATTTTTCAAGCAGAAGACTCTTTTAAATGCTTTCAGGAAATTTAAATAGAAGGCAGCCATAAAGTATTGTTGATTTATCTCATTTCTTATGTTTTGCATGAGATCAAATAAAGTTACATGCTTTCAGGAAATTTGCCATTGTTTGCTTTTCAGGTATTTTAGATTTAATTAGCCATAGTAAATGTAGTGGAGGACCTGGATGAAGGGACTGTTGATGGTGAAGAACCAGAGAATATTGAATCCTGAGGTTATAGGATATGCTGTGTACCAAATTAATACTACCATAAGAACATAATAAAGAAGAAAAGCAGAAACATGCAAAAGCACTTGGGATGTGAAGAGTTTTGTATAGATCAAGTCAACTGGAAAGGCCACAGGAATACCTCACAAAGAGAATCCATGGCCTCCAACACTTGTCCTATACGGACAGGCTCAAATCATTATCACTCTGCTCAGTATTGGTCAGATTGCTCAGAGGTGATCTGTGTCTCACCTCCAAGGCAATCTCGGACCCTGCCCTTCTAGAGATGCTCCATAATCCATAAGTCTAACTCCTCATGCATTACCTGATCGAAAGGCCTGAATCTAATATTCAACATCAACATCAACAAAACCTGCTGGAGAGACATGTTTTTCTCCCATAGGCTGCCCCGTTTCTGGAATACACGCCAAATAGAGTACCTTGCTGGCCCTCTTCAAATGTAACCTTGATGAGTAGATGGGAAACCACACATTTGTACCAGGGGTTCCACCTGTCTCCCTCACTGACAGGGGTGACAGGTATTGACTGAGGTTTCTTTTTGGGGATTAACTCTTGGCTAGGCTTGTAAGGGCCCCAGGGCCATTAGCCTAGTAAACTCCTATGATCCTATGATCCTATGAACTAAATTTCTAGTGCTGTCCTACCAGGACAAAACTCATATTGATATAAAGCCGTACATCCATTATGATTCATTGAGTCAGAAAGTAGATTTTGTAGAACTCTTTCATAACACTATTTTTTTCCTGAGACTGTGTTGGCTATCTACTAAAGTGGCATTGCAGTCATACTAAAGTTTTAACTGCCTGTGTACATTGAATTCCATTACTTCCACAAGGTGGTATAGTAAAGAAATGGTTCAGTACTTACTTTATAAACATACCAGGTCTCCTTTGTGAAGGAAATTACAACAGATTTTCAATTAGTTAGGGCTAGTCACCTTCAGATGTTTTCATTATTTAGCAACTTAATTGGGGTACCTGACCTTTTTAATGTTTAAATAGAAAAGAGGGTTGTTGTCAGGGTTAGCATCAAAGGGAAAGCTTTAGCTTACATTTTTAAACCTTTTCTCTGCGTCAAATTTTAATATGAAATTGTTTGGTGATGGGATGAGCGGCAGTAATTTACAGTAATTAGTTATAACATTATGTATTGCAGTCCTTGAGTGGGTTACAAGGGGGTCAGTTACTGTTATGCTATTTTCTTATGACAATAGGAAGAGGTGTTTTGTATATCTAGAAAGATAATTCTGTTTGCTTTTTCACTAGTGAGATTTTCAGGTTTCTCTCATTTTAGTTTCTCCAACTCTTTTGGGTTTCTATTACCATGATGGGAATGGACCTAAGTCAGGGTATGATTAAAGTTCATGAAATTAGCATTGTTTCAATCTTTCATAGTAGCCAGAAATACTCTTCGCAGCACCTGCAATGTACCCAGTAATGATTCCTTCTGCAATTCATATGGAGTTACATGTACTGGTAAAATATCTAAGTATGATTGCAAATTATTTTTTATAAGACCTGTTGCTCCTACTACTATTGGAACTATTTGGGTATCTTTCTACCACATTGCTCTCATTTCTACCTGCAAATCTTGGTATTTTATGACTTTGTGTCTCTTTGTACGTAAAGCACTGTAGTCATTGGGTGTGTCAATTTCAATGGTCAATGCCACTTTTGTCTGTTTTTTCCTGGACTACTATATCTGTTTTTTCTCACATCTACTTTCTGAACTGTTGGTAATGGGTGATCCCAGGTGATACAGACTTCATCATTCCCTATAATGCATTGTGGCTCATGTTTCCAATGCTTCTCAGCTACTTCTCTATTGCAGCGTTTGCACAATCCCAAGTGCAACATTCTCTCCACACTGCATTGCCTTTCAGTATACAGGCCCTCAGTCGTGAGTGTATCACACCCATAAACAGGATGTGTGACTTGTTTCCAGTTCTTTCTTTTACAGAATATGCATTTGTCTGTTTCTCCCACATGTTCAATGGACTTTTAACCCTTCATCTTTTGGTTTCAATTTACCTCTCCTTAACCATGTCTGTGTCAAATCCTGATTGTCAGGAGTTTATTCCAGGAGAGCTCTGTATTTGCCACAATATTTATGCGTTTCCATATATTTTTACCTTCTCATATGATCCCTCCTCTTATATTCTTACTGTTGTTTTTGGCACATTCATTTACTGTCTGATTTTTATCTACATCTAATTTGATTTCTATTTCCTCTTAACAGCGAAATGCTTCTGCTAAGCTATGTAGAGAACTCATCTTAGACATCTTCTGCTCCTCCTTATGTTTTAACACTTTCACTATGTTTGGATCTGGTGAGGTCAGCAGATATGCACACAGTCCCATGATTGTAGATCTATACATGTAATCAGTTTCAAGGAGGCCCATACCTAATTCAGAACGAGGAACATATGATCTTGGTCTACACTCATTTTTATATAGCATTTCATGTGCATGATGCATTTTTCTTATTTTCCATTCCAACTCATCCAGTACCTTTTGGGACCAGTCAATCACCTGAAAACTGTAAGTTAGAACAGGAAAGGCAACTTGGTTTATAGCCTGGATTTTATTTGGTTTGTAGCCTGGATTTTATTTGTAGATGTCCAGGCAGTTTTCAGTATTAGTTTTAAAGTATTTCTTACTGAATTTTATTTGCATTTGTTCATACTATATTCCTAATCTCTCATCAGTTCCAAAATATTTATGCACTCTCTCTTGCTCAAGTTCTTTTATATCACATTCCTGCCCTAGATTGATATTTTCTTGGTATCACATTTCTGCCTTAGATTGATATTTTCTTGGTTTCCTGCTTTAAACATTGCTTTTGCACATTTATGAAGACCAAATGACATTCTTATATCATCTGAAAAAGTTTTATCTACTTGCAATTGTACTTTCAACTCCTCCTTTGAAGAATTAAGTCATCCACAAGAAGCAGATGAGAAGTCTTTAAACAAGGTTACTTTCTGGGAGCCAAATTGTAACCATAGCCTAATCTGCTAAGTAAACAGTTTAATGAGTTAAGGGCAAGACAAAACAGCAGTGGTGACAAGAGAATCCCCCTGGAATATCCCCTTTGATTTTTTCCCCCGTCATAACAATTTGCCCTTTTCCATGGCTTAACTGCAAAGCAGTTTGCCACTGTTCCATGGTCACTGTATTGTAATTCATTAATGTAGAATTTATATTATACATCTGTAAGCATTCCTTTATCCATGAATGTGGGATGCAGTCAAATGCTTTTTGTAATCTATCCATGCCATATTTAGAGTATTCCCCTTTTAGCAATTCTTTATTATGCTTTTATTTAGGGACAACTGATCCTTTGTTCCATATGACTTTCTTTTGTTACCCTTTTGTTCTATTGTCATAACTATTTTTTTTTCTAAATGACAAACTCTGTCAACATTAATTTCAGTATATAGTTTGTATATTGTCAGAAGGAAAATTATTGGTTTATAATTTTTAGGTTGAGTTACAGATTCACTCTTAAGAAGGAATATCATTTTTCGTGTTGTTATCCAGACTGGTGTCAGTTCAGGATGCACATATAATTAGTTCTTACACAGGGCTAATCTTTGTGCAAAGATGTTAATACTTTTAGCCAAAATTAGGTACTGCATCTGGGCGTGGGAGTTTTCATTTATGAGCTTTTCTTAATTTTGTTTCAATTTCTCTGGCTATTACTTCATCCCATTTCATATCCTCTGCATTAGAACTCCTTTCTGTTTCTTTTAATTTTTCTGTGCATTTAGTAACTTTGTTATGTTCCACAGGGTCTTCAAAATATTTCTCCAAAATGTCTATGTCTTCCTTTTTGATGGTATTACTATTCCTTTTCCTTTGATTCCCAGTTCTCTATAAAACTTTGTGGATCATCAATGAATTGCTTATTCTGTACTTTTCCTTTATATTTATCTGCATATATTCTGTTTTTTTCTGACTGTGCTAGTATTTTTAGTTTATTATTTGCAATAGTGTATGATAGATCCTGGTCTGTTTTTATAATGTGAGTTGCTTTTGCCACAACTATCTTTCTAAGTATTTTTGATGATCTGTTCCCTCTTCTGTATTCTTTTACTAGTGATACTTCTTGTCTTAATTGCTTTATAGTTTTCTGTAGTTGAAGCTTCCATGGTGACATTTTATTTTTTTCTTCCTTTCCTTTACTGCTCTATGGTTTTGTGATAAGACTCGAATTAATTTAGCTGCACAGTAATATATCCTATTTATTTCTGTTATATCACAAACATTTCTCTTAATAGTCCTAAATACTGTACACATTTATTTTACAGGCATTTAATATTTGGGGTCTTAATTACATTCTATAATCCATTTGTGTCATCAGTCTTGATAAGCAGGTCTTCCCTTAGACCATTTTCTTGTAGACAGAGCACATTCTTTGCTCTCAGTTTCCTGCGGGCTTTCTACAGAAACTTCCAGAACATCTTCCTGTGATATATCCTCTTCAGATGCACCTCGCTTTATTGGCTGCTCCTTGATATGGAAGCTCATTGGCTCATCACTATGCAACATTAACTGTGTCAAAGTTGGCACTTCTTCCTGCTCCTTCTCTTGCTGTGCAACTTCAGCTGAACTTTTAGACCAATTTCCTACAGAAGGTTCCAGAGCATCATCATGTGGCAAGTCTTCAGATGTCTCCTGGTCCACCTGTTTCTTTTTAATTTGGGGACTCTTTGCTCTATTATGCTGTGACATCTCCTATGTTGGATTTTCTATATTAAATCCTTCACTTTGCATGTAATCTGTAACTTCAGTTTCTATTTCTTTAACTTCAACATTACTAATCCTTTTTTTCTACTTCCACCCTTTGTCTTATTTTTTGTACTGTGACATTTTCCATGTTTGGGTGCCTTTGCCTGGATCTCTCTTCAAATGTCTTTGCTGCTGCTTTTTTATATTGATTAAGTTTTGCTTTCTCCATTGCATAAATATTGCACATACCAGATGCCCTTTACTTTTCCATGCCATATTTCTTCTTCACATTCCTCTATGCTCTATTTGCTGCTCAATAATCTGGGACTTATTGTTCCATTATGCTGCAACATTGCCTCAGTTGGATATTCTATACTAAATTTCTCACTTCACAGATAATCTATAACATCAGTATCTATTTGTTTAACTTCTACCTTATTAAACCTCTTTACCACAGTCCCCCTTAACTTTCGTTATTTGTTGTATTGTAAACATTTCCATATCCCTGTGGCTTTGCCTGTATTTCTCTTCGAATATCTTTGGAGCTGTTTTTTTTTTTTGTATTGATTAGTCTGGCTTTCTCCTTTGGATAAATATTGCACCAGAGGTTTATTTAGCTGTATAATGGCTAATTTGGACTTGTTTTCTACAACTAATATGAGCTGTCCCACAATAAGATGTGAATTCATTTCTAAAGTACTAAAAAGTTTAGGGAAAAAAAGAACTCTATGTGTCCAGATTTTATTCCAGTGATGATGTCACAGCTTGAGAAATACTTTTTTACCAGTGTTGCATACAGTCTTTAATACTATGCTATGCAATAGTATAGTAAATTCAATTCTGAAAAAAAAAACAGTTTCACCTATTTATAAAAAAGTGAAACAAAAGCGACATGCAAAATTATAGACCTATTAAGTCTTATATCTCTTTTATGTAAGTGCTATGAAAGAGTTCTACAAAATCTAAGTAACCAAACAAAACTGTTCCAAAATGGATAAAGGAGGCTCACCACATAAAATAAATTATTTTTAGTGCTTTCATCCATCAATAGACTTCATCAGAACAAATAGTAGCCCACCAGAATAACATAAATAGAGTTTCGACATACGTAATAAACAATCTCACCAACACATGAAAATTAATGAACCAACATAAAACAACATAGAAATAATGTATGTAAACAAAATCTGAAACATATACTGTAAAAAATTAAACCATTAACCTAATAACTTAATCAACAGTATACATATCAAGGTTTATCAGCAGTTGAGATATGGGGGATTTATTGCTTTCAGTCGCAACTTCCAATACAATTATCTCACTTTTATTAAGATTTCCAAGGACCTCCCAAGGTTTCCTTGGAATTTTATCTGAGAGAGCAAACAAAAACCTTATATAGTTGTTGCATTTAATTTAATGTTTGTATAAATCATTATTATCATTCCAATGAGTGGTGTCATAATTATGCTCACATATTCTCTTATTCAAAGTTTTCTGTTTAACCACATAAAATGACCAAACTGCAATATATATATATATATATATATATATATATATATATATATGCGTGTGTGTGTGTGTGTGTGTGTGTGTGTGTGTGTGTGTGTGTGTGTGTGTTTGCGTACTGTACCTTTTGTTTTACAACTGCATCCTCTGGTGAATGAGACTGATTGACTATGCCCTTCAATACTGATATTAATCCCCTCAAAAATATAAAGGCATTGAATGCAATGTCCACACTTCATAGTAGCTGTAAGTAGTTGTGTTTTCTTCTTATTCCTACCAATATTGTCACAAATATTTCTAGACTACCAGATTTTTTATGTACAAATTTGGGCTCTTTACCTATAATCCAACTAATTCCATCATCAAAATTAAAAATAACCCACTTTCTTACTATGATATCCTTAACAAATCTGGAATATGGAAGAAGTCTGAGTACCAATGCTCTATTGAAATTATCATTTGATGTTTCTCCAGGTCTGGATTGTCTAACCAATCTCTGCCCTGATAGGATTTTATATTTACTACCTATATCTTGTACTACTTTTACCTGAATAGATCTAATAAAATCAACAGGGTATCCCCTTTCTAAAAACATATTAAATAATTTATGACATTTGTTCTAAAAAATCAAATCATCAGAAATCATCCTTGCTAGTCTGAAATATTGCACCTTCACCAGGGATTTTTTCTGTATAAGTGGATGAAAACTATGGCAATGTAAATTGGCATTGGAAAATGTAGGTTTTTCTATAGATGTTAGACTCAAACAACCAATTTTTTTTATAAATTGTAACTTCTAAATAATTATTCCTTCTATTTATATGACAATGAGTGAACATCAAAAAAGAAGTAGTACTTCCAATATACTCTAAAAATGTCTTAATTCTTGATATAGTATCTTTTCACACTATGCACATATCATCTAGAAAGTGGACATATAGTGAGCAGCTGTAAACAAAACCTGATCCTAAAAACATATTTGTATTCCCAATCTAACATAATCAAATTTGCATAAGTAGGTGTGCAGGCCTTGCAACCCCCTTAACTTGTTTATTTAGGTATATAATGGCTAATTTAGACTTGGTTTCTACAACTAATAAGAGCTGTCCTACAGGTAATACCTTTAATAATGTTACATGTTGGAGATGCTTGCAAAGTTGTAAAGCAGATTGGATACATGTATTCCATGACTGTATTAAAGTTAAAACATTTTGGGAAGATGTCAGCAATTTTATACAAGCCATATTTTCAGATACATTTGTAGTAAGTAAACCTCTAATTTTGTTAAATGTTAACGAGAATTTAGAATTAAATAACAACAATCTTTATTTACTATGGAACATTCTAGCAAATGCTAGAAAATGTATTACCAGAAAATGGAAGTCAAATCTGGAACCATCATTGAAAGAATTTTTGTCAATATTGAAGGAATCTGCATTGTTGGAAACCAGAGTAAAAGAACTAAGAATAGCACCAAGATGATGGAACAAGAATCCATGGGAAAAATACTATCACTTATTGAGACACTAAACTTGAACTGAATCTCTTAACGAGGGTGAAAGAAAAAGGAACAAATGATCTCTCATTAATACGATGTTACTCTGACTAGACTGATCAATATAATAATTAAATTTCAGGCCAGTTGTAAATATTGTATATAGTTAATAATACTGTTCTATTTATCAGAAAATGTATTAAGATTATTATACAATGGAATTATTTGAAAAATTAATAAAAAACATTTGAACAAAAAAAAAGAATTGTCCTACAATAAGTACTGAATTGATTTCTAAATTATCACAAAGTTAGGAAATATAACCTCTATGGGTTCAGATTTTATTCCAGTGATAATGATTCATGGCTTGAGAAGGGTCAAGATTTTATTCCAGTGATGATGATTCATGACTTGAGAAATACTTTTTGCTAGTGCTGTAGAAGATCTTTAGTAATTTATGTAATTGTATAGTACCTTCCAATAGGAGAAAAATCAATTATTTCACCTATTTATAAAAAGCCAAACAAAAGGAACATGCAAAATTACAGACCTATAAATCTTACATCTATTTTATGTAAGTGGTATGAAAGAGCTCTATAAAATCTAGTTTCTGACTCAATGAATCATAATGGATGCACTGATTTATATCAACATGGGTTTTGTCCCGGCAGATCAACACTCATAAATTAAGTTGACTTTATCTATGTAAAACTCTTCACATTCCAAGTGTTTTTGCTTTTCTTTTGCATCATGTTCCTGTGGTAGTATTCATTTTGTACATAGCATATCCTATAGCCTTAGTATTGAATATTCTCTGGTTCTTCACCATCTACAGTCCTTACATCCTGATCCTTCCCTAGATTTATTATGACTAATTGGATCTAAAATAACTGAAATGCAAATATTGGTAAATAAAATATCTAACATGGTTAGTGTCCCACACAAACTACTGCTTTAAAAAGTCACAAGACCAACTGAGAAAAGGGTTTTCATCCCTTACCGGGGATGGTGAAATCATCTCATTCGCTCAGTAGAGGGTGCCACAAGAGGAAACATTCCAACGAGTGCCCACAAGGAATACGCAAGATGAAGAGGTAAATTGCATAGTGTACAACCTTTCTGTCCATGTTTTGACTGACGCAGAACTATTTATTCTGAATAAGGGACTCAGTTTTATTTCCTTTGTACAATCAGAGGTGAGTGATGTTCTGATTGATTTAAGACTTTTTTTGTCGGAATTATACTTTAAAACTAATGTTTAATGACAATAATAATGCTACTAACAGACTGCAATTCAGGCGGCCAAGTGTTTTTGTTCCATCTATGCCTTTACATATACAGCTTTTTATAAAAATGTGTGAAAATGAGTTATGTGAATGCATGTATGGAGAAAAGGCTAAGGGATATTATAATTTAGCAGCATCACAGCACCAAACCCTAAATGATTTAAAGAATAATCAGACTATAAGCATCATACCCTCTGATAAAGGAGGGTCTATAGTAGTCATGAATCATAAAGATTATAATATGAGTATGCTTACCATGCTGAATGAGGATACAACATATGTACAGATCAGCAAGGTGAGGGTAAGATCTATTATTGATTATGTACATAGTGCCTTATATGAATTATTTATGGAAACTTCCATTGACCGTGACTTGTTTGATTTTTTTGTATGTGACTGAACCCAAGATACCATTGATAAAGGGCCTTCCCAAGGTTCATAAATCTTTGATTAAGTCACCACTACATTTGATTGTGTTAGGGGAAGGATGGGTCACACAAACATGTTCTTTATATTTGGAAAGTAAACTTAAGACAATGTTGGCTTCAGTCTCTGTTGTACTCAGGGACACTGAGCAATTTTTAACTGACCTCTTCATGTTTTTGGAGAGTTGTGGTGATATAACAGGTTTTTTTTCTTGCGACCCTTGATGTAGTAAATTTATTTATGTTCATCCCGAATGAGTATGGCCTTGATACCATTAGAGAACTGTTGACACACAGCGGGAATTTTGACAACAGTCAGGTTGATATGGCTTGCTGCTTGTTGGATTTGGTTTTAAACAATATATATTTTTTTGTATGGTGACTGGTTATATGCACAAAAATGGGGGGGGGCTTGGGCACCCCCTGTGCAAATTCATATGCTAATGCAGTAATGAACTCATGGGAGGAACAATTTGTGCTTAACAATAACAATATATACAGACCACACATTAGATTTTACCGTTGTTTTGTGAACAATGTTTTTATCTTATGGGGAGGGGGCCAAGAAGAATTATATGGTTTTCTTCACTACATTAATCATACCACTGAATTATTGAGGTTTACTATGTCCATGACACAGAAAGAGATAGATTTTTTTTTTTTTTGTATGTACGATTATTGGTTAACCAAATGGGTCAGATAGATACCAATTGATTCCGAAAAAGATGTTGGAAAAATAGTTACTTGTCCTTTGATAGTATGCACCCCAGACATCTATATCCTAATATATAGTAAGAGGCCAATACATGAGAGCCTCTAGGCTATGCACACAATATGAACCATTTCATGAAAACATTGATGCATTGAGTCAACTTTTTTTGAAAAGGGACTATAAGAAGGACCTTCTGATGCAGCATAAGGAGAGGGTGGTCAAGGATAGAAAAAACACTGCTGCCCCATATTTCTCTAGACGTGTCTCTAGTGCACATAAGGATTGGAGCTTTGTCAGTAAACTCAGATTTGGTTTGACGTACACAAATGATGTAGGCTCTGTATGTAATATTATACGAGAAAACTGGGGAATACTCACAAGTGACAACAAGACAACTGAAATAGTTGGGAACAATCCCTCTTTGTATAAAAATTGTTTAAACTTGAAAAGACTACTGCGCACAGGGAATTGTAATACTAGGTCAAGTAACTTGCCATCTGCCAGACTTGGTACATACAGTTGCAGGCATTGTAGAGCCTGTACATATATTTCACATGAACAAGTGTTTAAACATCCATGGATGAAATATATTTTTAGTAGCAGATTCTATGCAGATTGTCGTACAGCAAATTGAATTATTTAGCCTCATGCAAGTCCTGCACAGGATTTTATGTTGGTAAGACCAACAAGAGATTAAAAGACATAATTTTTAGTCATTCTTATGAGATTAGGAAATGCTATATGAACAATGCACTAGCTAAACATATTAAAGAAAATATTGGACATGAGTTTGTTTTTAGAGTACTACAAATAGTGCATGTGGGTCACCGAGGGGGGGGGGGGGCGATCTCACTGAGACTGAAACAGTAGACCTTAAATGGACCTTGAGACTACAGGCTGATAAACATCCTGGTATTACTGCTTGTGTCCCTTTAAAACCTGTATTGAAAGGGAAGACATTTGTTTAATGAAGTGATGAATTAACATAGCTGATTGAACATCTAACTGTTTTTAAACTGAGTTGTGATTTTCTGTTTTTATGATATGAAGAAGCATTGGTTTTACAATGTGAAAGCACTTATCTGGTCCATTTTAACAAATAAATATTTTTACTGTGTGAAGCTGAGGTGCTCCTGGCAATTTTTATGCTTCACATTTGGAGGCTCTGCCCCCACAGCCCTGATGGCTATATAGACTAACTATAAGGTTGAGTAGGTTGAGTTAATATGTGATAATAATAATAGTAGTTCTTCTTTGAGCCAGGTTTCAACTGTTGATAGTATATCTGAGTTATATAGTATTATCAAGGCTTCTTGACTGCTAAGTTTGCCTAGAATATTCTGGGCCTTTAGGTGGGCAATAGTTAAGCATTTCTGTGAAGTGTTTTGGGGATTAATATTGTTGAATTAGTTGTTCCAGGGTTTTTTCAATATCTCTGTCTTTTATTAAGTTTCATAATAGTTAAAAGGTTGAGTTAGTCTGTGATATATAGGAAGGCTATATGTTCTTTAAGGGAGGAAGACAGAGGCCAACCTGTGAGATATCTTTTGTATAGGAAGAGTGAGTCAACTGCTATCCCCAGTGGAATGATGTACAAAGAAGAATGACCTATTAATGATTATAGGTGTGATAGGTTATATATAGAGAATGAACCACTATCAGAGGATATAAGTGGGGGGAACCAGACTGTTAAACGTCAGGTGGTGGTTGAATAGAATGAAATAATAATGGATTAACTGGATGGGTTAAGAACAGAATTTGTACGTTAGAATGAAGAAGTGGTGGGATATCTAACTGGAGAGGTGGGAGAGGTGGGAGAGCCAGCGCCAGCTAGAGCCTGACTATAAGCTCAACTCTGGCTCGTGAGGTTAAAGAGCCATGAAAAATCCAAGACTGCAGGTTTTTTTTTTTTTTTTGACTAACTGTTAACAGTTGACCTGTTCATTTAGACCAGACCTGCAGGTTGAGAATGCTTTCTATTAGGTCCAGGTTGAGTATCTAAGCATTGTGCTTGGCTGGAATAACAGAGAAGGTGATGCCACCTGTCACAGTGATGAAAAAGGATAATATTTAAACATTTTTCATGGGAGAGGACTATTGCAAGACACTGTAGATGGGCAATTCTTAAAAAAAAAGATTTGCAGATCGTTTTTAGGATGAGGTTGTATTATTTCCTTTACTACAGAGTGCTTGCTTGCTTCCACAGAGGGAGAGGAGCTAGATTCGGTGAGAGAAAGAGTTCAAGGCAGCTTAGAATGTACTACCAAGGCTAAGGACAACATGGGTAGAATTCTTTTGTTTTTCTTTGTTTTTACTGAGGTAAAACCCAGTCTCTCAACTATCCCTGATTTTAGCTCAATGCTATGAATCTCTGAGGGGTGCTTAGTATATGTTTGGGGGTGAGTATGTGTTCAAGAGCAACATGCTGAGATTACTATATTATTGTAGTTGTTTTGTTTTCTTTTTTTTTTCACTTTCTTTACCATCACGTTTCAGAGATGTGCACAGAAATGGGCTGCTTTTTTGGGGAATGGGTGTGGAGACATCTTGTACATAAAAGTATTAGGCCATCATACTGCTAACAAAAGAAAAGGTAAAAAGCAAAATGTTACTGTAGATCTTACATTTTTCATTCTTTTCTCATAAAGAAGTTACTGTACAAAAAGTGTTTATCATTTTGGGGGTATAAATACATGAGAGCAAATGGCATTTGTGGTTGATATGGCTTGTTGGAAGGGCAGGATATATCAAAAAAGTTTTCCAGTATTACTTTATTTTGTAGCAACTTCACAGTCAGGGGTGTGGTGTACCTTCTCAGAAAGGGTACAGTCTACTGGGACACTGTATTTATTTTGTATCCAAATATTTAGGCTATTGAGAATATTGTTTATTACTATTAATGTGGGATGCCTTAATGGAACTGAAATATTTATCTACAATAATAGAAGCTGACATGATACTTGATAAGGCACTGAATGTATATACAGCATGAGAACTTTGACGTATTCAGCTTAAAATATGTATCAGGAGCTGGAAGCATGCAAAATAAATCTGTAAATAAAATGATGGCAAATAAAGTGATAAAAATTATATTGCTGATGTCCACATGTTTTCCAGGATTGTGCCTGATAATAATCTGCTAGATAAGCACATACAGCCATAAATCATATTTAGGCTCCAAGAAAGTCAAAATAATTTTGCAAAATGTCAGAATAAATTTATATAGCCATAATAGCAAAATCACAATAAAATGGAAATGTTTAAAGGCACATTTTAACTGTATAATGTAAATGTAGTGCATTCTACAAGCAGCCAGTAGAAATAATGATTTATGGTTAGAAAAGCTATATGTTCAAAATGGATGTCAAGAAATTCATCTTGACAGCAGAGTAGAGTGAATCTTGAGAGCTGCATCTTGACATTTGTTCTAGAACATATAACAACTTTATATTCATCCTCTAGATCTTATTATAAATCTCTGCAGTGCAAGCAGTTTTACCTGCTCCATGTACAACCAGTTACAAACAGGAAGAGAAACAGAGAGAAAACATGTAGGGGAGCTAGCATTTCTCAAGCTGTAATATGTTTAGTGCTACAAGATAAGTCTTTGCAGTAAATTAAGCTCTAGTACTGCAATATACTACAAGAAAACAAAATTGGGAGTACTTAATGCTGCCTCAGAGACGTCAGTAGGAAAAAGTATATTCAATCCTCTAACAGCTTCAAGAGTTGTAATAAACTATGCTGGCATGCTCAAAAAGGAAATGTAGCAGTCAAAAGTATTTTACAACTTTAAAAGATGTTGGAGAGGCTCTCTGATGTTTTGTAGTGAGTGCTATTCAAGCTCTAGTGTGAGACTGCAGCCTACCAGTGATGAAATGTGTTTAACAAAACTTTGTTAAGCAATTTTTTCTATCATGAAAATGCTTTAAAAAGTTGTCTTCCCCCAAGTTCAGATCATAATTGCAATGCTCCATGCACTTTATTAAAATTTCACCTGAGGAAGTACCAGTTATATTTGCAATAAGAAGATTTCAGACAGCCCTTAGAAGCAGAACTAAACAGAAGCTGAAATATATGGAGGTTGTGAGTATGATGGTTAAGCATGTGGAACTGACTGAATGTGTGAATAATACTGTGACAGCAGTAAAGGAAGACAAGCTTAGAATTGTGAAGGCCCTCAGGACTTACACAAATAGATTAAAGGGAAACAATATCTCCTTCAGACTGTTGGAGAAGTTTTTGCAACAATGCCTAATGTTAAGCCCTTCTCTGTGCAAGATGCTACTAAAGCAAATTAGGCTGCATAAAGCAAGGTCATGGCTATACACAGTCAATACCCTTCTAGGAAGATATTCAGAAACTGCTATGTTTGACTGTTATCAACACTGGAGGTATTAAAAAGTGCAGTGGCTAAAATGACTGAAGGCTCAGAAGGTGTTAACAGCAAAACTCGTGATCTTCAAGTCTGGGGAGATAACATGAAGGATCATGACCTGCAACTTTTCATGTTGCTGGACAAGATACCGGAAAAAGTCTTGAAACTGAATAGAAATGTGTTAAATCAATGTCTACACTTAAATGCATGCATGTTTCCAACTTCTGAAGGTTTCATACCAGACTCTAATGTAGTTCCCTAATAAATATATCAAAATCCATTTGGTATGGTGCAATATCTTTCAAAGTTCATTTCAAACTTGTCAGATATAACACTATAAATTATGAAGTGATAAGAACATGATATTGCATATTTCTGTTTGCAATAACAGGCTAGAAGATTTAAGATGTTAAAAATGTTGGTTGTTGAGGCTCTTACATTGAAGTTCCAAGATTTCTCACAACAAATAACATTTCAAGTGGATGTTAGCTAACAAGGCTTAGAGCAGTATTACTGTAGGAAGGTAAAGCAGTAGTGCATAGATCAAGGCCTTTGACAGATACATTATACTCAGACAGAGGAAATACTGGCAATAGCCGTTGGTTCTAAAATATTCCATGAATGTATTTATGTAAAGCAGACTAGGGTCAGACCATGGACTACTGCAAAAATATTTTCAAAACCTCTTAGTAAAGCACCATCAAGATTTCAAAGGATGTTGCTGACCTTGACAAAATATGACTTAACATTTTTGCAAAAAACAAATTATTTGATCGATATATCTAATAACCTTAGGAGAGGTTATTTGCAGGAATGTAAAGAAGATTTGTTAAGGAGAAATGGGGAAGTTCTGTGGATTTCTTCATAATGTCTATATCTGCTGAGAAGTATGAAGATTCAAGAATCCCTGCAAGACAGGACAGATAATTGCAGTTGTTATAAAACACAGGCATGAGTGGTTGACCAAATAATGCTACGTCCATATACCAAAATGTTAAAGTGTTGCCCTCATGCCATGATTATAGAAAGATTACAGTTCAGTGGTAACAAATAATCATTCCAACACACCTCTGAGATGAGTATTACATAAAATTCATTACCTAGGGAAAACTGTGTGAAATGAAATAATATCCAATGTCCTTTACTAACCTAAAGCCAGAGCAGATACAGAAACTGGATCAAAGATGTGAAATATATCAAATTTTTAAGAATTAGAGACAGAAAAACTACCAAGTGAGAAAACAGATCTCCTTTGGGTGAAAGTTGGAACAGATTTGTTTTTGTGTTGACTGTTATCTGAAATATCCAGAAGTACAAGTGAGTGAAACTACCTGTTATTGTATCATCGTGATATTAACATTTACTTTTTGCCAGATATGATAAAACAGATGAGATAATATAAAAACGTTTGCAATTAAAAAAAAGAGTATTGTATTACTCATTGTAAACACTTTCTTGTATTATGTTTATCATTTTCTATATGTTCTTTACGTTGTAGCAGTGTTGAATGTGCTACTTAGTTTGCATTCACAAAAATAGCTTGCACTGTCTTATCATATGGTTTGCAATAAACCTGTGTTTTTTATACTTGAATGGCTTTATTTTATCTTGTGGAATACGAGAACCTATCGTGGTATTTTTTGGTCTGAATAGACCTGACTTTTTATGGCTTGTTACGTTTTATAGTTAAGCCATTGTCTTTTATGTTACGAACTGTTGACTGGGTCTGAATAGATGTGGAAATTAACTCTATTGTGTCTTAGACTTTGTGCTTGCTGCCAAGAACTTTTTCACATGGAGTAAACACCAGCAGTATCTTTCATTATTTATCTACATTGAATCTGGCTGTTTTGCTGGTGCTTTTAAGCATATTGATTGCAGCGAATTTATTAGTCTATATTTTTAACTTGTTTGATATACCTTACGCTGCATTCTACGCTAACTCCATGGCTAACGTACCCGAAAACGGAAGTGATGTAAATCTGGAGCTTCCTTACAATCCTAACAGTAACGTGAAGAAGAAAAACTGCATGGAGAGGTTACAACGTTACTTGGATCAAGTTGCAAATCCTTTAATTGACTGTGAGTTAATACCTTCTTCTGAACATATTTCGTTTAACGATATAGACATTGAAAAACTGAACACTATTTTGAATACCATTGAATTTGAGCTATTAAAATTGAAACGCTTGCAAATGCAGCGTTTTCATTTTGAGGTCTGCATTGCTAAAAGAATTATACCAAGGGGTTTGCGAGTGTTAAAAATGCCAACGACTGGGAATACGCATCCTGAACTGTTAAGACGTTGGCAATTACTTAACATAGATATTAGTATAAATTATATGAAGCTTATGAATGAGTATTTTTTACCAGATGAACAAATTTTATATGAATCCATAAAACAAAGGCAAAATGAGTTATATAATGACTTTAAAGACACTTTAGTGGACTCTAAATTAGAGCGTATCATGGACAATGTTTTACTGTATGAGAAAAGGTTGTATGAACAAAAGAAGCACAAGCTTATGAGGGATACTTTTGATTTTTCTAATAATCAGGTCTTCACCTGGCCCAGGTTTTCTGGCAATAGTATAAACAACTCTAATAATGTGAATGCACCTTCCAGTATTTCTAGTCATAATATCAATTCTGATACAACTGCAAATGTTTTAGTGAGCAGTCAGGATATCAGAACTGAGAATATAATGGACGCTAATATACAGAATGTGAATACTGTCAATGAAAAAGTGAAAACTGTTAATGCTTTGAATGTGTTAACTGATAACATTTTAGTCAATGAACAGCCAGACCAACAACAAGTAGTGCGTAGCAAAGTACGTAATATTGTTAATATTAACTCTGATAATGAGTTGCCATGCCCTTTCCCTATAGCAGAACAGCGATACAAAGGGAGGGAGAGCTCTATGAGCAGGGGCAGGCAAAAAAGAAAGGCCCCAACAAACGACTTAAGAGAGCCTACGCTCAAGAAAATGTGGGAGAGGTTAGCATAGTGCATAATCTCTCACATAGACCACTGAACAAGTTTGAATTAGAAGTACTTAACAAAGGTTTATCTTATGTTCCGTCTAAAATGAGTTCTGTTACAGAATCCATCCTAGATTTAAAAATGTTCACTAGGAATCTACAACTTAAAGCGATGTTTTCGAATTCTGAAACCACCAATTATGTTCATGATATCAAGAAACCTAGTTTATTGATACCTAATTTACAACCAACCACTGAGGTTTTTAGCAAAGCTGTTGAAAAAGAGTTATACTTGTTGCAGAAAAATCCTGTAAAAAACCTTAGAAACAACTTAACTTCTAGACAATTTCAGGCATTAAATGAACTTATGTCTGATAATAATATATCTATCAGGCCAGCGGATAAAGGAGGTCCGATAGTTGTTTTTGACAGGACAGACTATGAGGGGTATATGTTGGAAATGCTTAGTGACACTAAATTTTATAAAATTATACCACAGAAGGAATTATTAAGAATTGTGGATACTGTGTATACCAATTTAGAAGACATGTATAAACTAGGTGTAATGGATTACAAGTTGTACAACTATCTTGTGCTAGAAGAACCAACAATCCCCATAGTAAAGGGATTACCTAAAATACACAAAGATCCGGTGAAACCACCATTGAGACCAATAGTATCTGGCCGTGGCTGGGTCACGGAAAATATCTCCTTTTATGTGGAGAAAATGTTAAAACCTTATGTGGTCAACCATTGTATTATTCTGAGGGACTCAAGGATGTTTCTGTTGGATTTTTATGAAGCCACTAAAAATTATTTTGATCATGTTGGTTTATTGATGGTTACGATGGATGTGAAATCACTGTTCACAAACATACCCAATGATAAAGGCTTGCTATGCATACAGACATATCTAAGCACTCATTCAGACATGCCCTTAACTAAGGTAGAATTTATATGCACTTTATTAGAAATAGTCTTAGAAAGCAATGCCTTTTTGTTTAAGGATACCATCTATTTGCAAAAGAATGGCGTAGCTATGGGCACTTCTTGTGCCAATAGCTACGCCAATCTGGTAATGGCTAGCTGGGAGGAACAAAAGTTATTTTGCTTGGAAAGTTATAAAAGACATGTCATCTTCTACAAGCGTTTTGTAGATGATCTTTTCTTTCTTTGGCAGGGTAATGAAGAAGAGTTGTTTACTTTTGAGAAGAAAGTGAATGAATTGACTTCTTTTTTGAAATTCACTATGACCTTCTCTGACAAAAAGATATCTTTTTTAGATATAAATATCTGGCGTCTCCCTAATGGTGGGTTTAACACTGGTGTCCATAGGAAGACTTGTTATAAGAACAATTTATTAAATAGAGATAGCATGCACCCACCACACATTTTTAAAAATGTCATGAAAGGTCAGGGAATGCGGCTATCCAGGCTAACACCAAATGATGAATTATTTGAAGAAGAATTAAGGAACATGGAAATAAAATTTGTTGAAAAAAATTACAAAACTAAAGAAATAAATGATATATTCAATGAAGTCAGAAACTTGAGACAGAATAGGGCTACACCTATTTTTTCTGAGGCTGGTGCAATGGAATATAAAATGGATATTAATGATACCTTGCACAGTAAAAAGGACATTGTCAGGTATACAGTTCACTATACACAGGATATTTACTCCATAAAAGAATCAATTATTAAATACTGGGAAATTTTGAGATTAGATCCTGAAGAATCTAAATATATTGGAGAATTTCCTAATTTTGCCTACAAAAACAAAAATAATTTATATAATATGTTATGTTGCTCTGATTTCAGACATTGCAGTACTTCAAAAGAGTTTATGGGCTCTGTACCGTGTAATAAGTGTAATTATTGTTCCTATATATCGAATATACCTATGTTTATACATCCAACATCAGGAGATTTTATTTTTATTAAGGTTAACGCAAACTGTGAAAGTAAACATTTAATATATCTAGCTAGATGTTCCCTATGCACAGCGTTTTACATTGGTAAAACCAACCGTATGTTAAAACAGCGCATTCGAGAACACTTATACCAAATACGTATTAAATCTGAAGTAAATGCACTATCAAAACATATTTTGGGAACTGATAATAGACACACTTTTACTTTTTCTGTTTTACAAGTCCTAGAGCCATTCACCAGAGGGGGCAATATCAAGAATAAAACTGAGTCTATAGAAACTCAGTGGATCATCAGAACCAAAGCTCATATTTCTCCGGGACTGAATGATAGAGTAACTCTGAAACCTATACTTAAAAATAGAAGACACAGGATTTGACTTATGTTTTTTACAACACTTATCTAGGCACATTTTATTTTTAATATTTAATGTATTAGTTGAGGTTTTAATATATGTTACGTTTAATTTCCATATATGTATTATTTATAATAGTTCGTGATTAAACTTTGATGTTTTTAATAGTGCTGTTTCAAATAGATTATATAGGTCTTGACAGTATGTTTTTTAAATTTGAACAATTGATTATTCAATTGATTATTTAATTGGTTAATTAAGTTATATAAATGGTATATATTGGATGTGCAAATGAATGATGTTACTGGTTTGACAAAGCTAATTGCGAAAGCGCTTACCGAGGATCCAATAAACCTTTGTTTTTTATACTTGAATGGCTTTATTTTATCTTGTGGAATACGAGAACCTATCATGGTATTTTTTGGTCTGAATAGAGCTGACTTTTTATGGCTTGTTACGTTTTATAGTTAAACCATTGTCTTTTATGTTACGAACTGTTGACTGGGTCTGAATAGACGTGGAAATTAACTCTATTGTGTCTTAGACATTGTGCTTGCTGCCAAGAACTTTTTCACATGGAGTAAACACCAGCAGTATCTTTCATTATTTATCTACATTAAAAAAAAAGAGTATTGTATTACTCATTGTAAACACTTTTTTGTATTGTGTTTATCATTTTCTATATGTTCTTTACGTTGTAGCAGTGTTGAATGTGCTACTTAGTTTGCATTCAAAAAAATAGCTTGCACTGTCTTATCACATGGTTTGCAATAATTGTCATATGCTTCTTATTATAGGTATTTTCATTACTAACCATAGGTCCTTTAACTTGGCTGGCAAATTTAAATAAATTAATGTAGATATATATATATATATATATATATATATATATATATATATATATATATATATATATATATATATATATTTAAACATGCAACCTCAGTTTCGATTTATCTTCAGAGCAATGGGCAAATAGAATGTATTCATCTATTAATAATCTCATGAAAAGCATGACATTTCTGAAAATTCAGAAGTACAGGAACTTACCTTTGCAATTTGTGTGGCTATCTCAGAACCAAGCTAACAACTTCATATCCATTGTTATTTCCATATAATTAAAAAAATGCCGCAGATGTCTTCAAAGAAAGGTAATACAGATGGAGGTTCTACATGACAGGCTGATGATAACTCTTTCACAGTTATAAAATGGGGAACAATTAAGTATAAGTAGAGACTCTGGTGTTAATGTACAGAAAGATCATTTATCTTCCACAGTATGTACACATCTCATTGCATTGCATGCACACGTATGGACCATCTAGAGTCACCAGTCCACTTGTAGCATGTGTAGGGGATGTGAATATACAGAGGACATACAGAGTCTATGCAGAAGGCACTGCAGCTGGGAATCGAACTTGAGAACCTCTTTCTGTGAAATTAAAACACTATTCACTGCAGTGCCATTTCGCCCCTGAGTATTGTTGTTTATTATGGCAGGTACTGAGCCTGAACCCTGCTTAACAGGGAGTATTCATTTGAATACAACAAAATACTGTATTTGACTTGAACTGGGAGAAGTCTGTAGAACAGGAAACCACAAAGAGAATTTATTTTAATTACAGACTGAACTGTTTGATAAGAGCAGCATTTTCCTCTTTTCTGAGCTTTTTTTATTGTAAATCAGACTGGAAAACTGACTCCAGTGACTGTTCTGTTTGTTACGGTCAAATCAATATACTAAATACAAAGAACAAGTACAAAATACAAGAGGCAAAACTGTGGTATTTTTATACTGCAATTTCCTAACAAACTGCCTGCTTGCGTGAGTTATGTTTTGCCACTAAAATCAGGCTGCAGAATGACAAATTTCAGAAGAAACTTGTGCTGTGGTTAAGAGCTTTTTAATTACTCTGGGTGTGTCTGGCTCTATACTGAGACCAATTCTTTTGCATTCTTACTCTGGGCACCAACCTCTGGTAGAAAAAATGGAGAAGATATTTGGCATTAATTAAATCTACTGATGTCTTTTAACTTAAGCAGAAAACAAAACGAGAGGTAGCAAGGGACCAGCCACGGAAATAAGTTCAGCATAAAATGTAAATGTAATTTTGATCTGAAGAAGGATTTATTATCTGAAGGCATTTATCCTGTGGTGTGTTTTTAGTTATTGTATCATTGTGATTGATAATTAAATTTCATGTTTTTATGCGAGCTGTCATGGTGGTCTATTTTATCATGCCTTTTAACTTAGGGTGCAGTCTCTAATCAATGAACTGAACAACTCATGGTCAGTCATTAAGACAAAAGTATAGTTATGAACCAAGACCTTGGTCAGCCTTCATGAGAAACGTGCTGCCACAGATCAACATCTGCCCATCCTCTTAGGGTAGATTTCTATTCTGGCTAACTAGCCATCAATCTCAGGAGGACTCCACACATCTGGTACAACCTTGAAGAAGCTACTATCACAAAATGATGATTTATCTTTCCTACTTGCTTTTGGAAGGTATGCAGGTAGGGAGAACTGGTCCCAGGCAGAAAGGGCCAGAAATCTGTTGCCCCAACTAATTGAAACATCACAAAAAATTGATATGGATCTGGAGACTTTGATACATGTAACTACCAGAAACTTAAACAAGAGAATTTAGAAGGACCTGTATCTTCACCTGAGGTGTATTCCCGTGAGTTTCATAACTGGATATTTCTAACTGGCAGACCAGTAAGATCACAAATAGTAGTTTTACTACAAGTAGCTGGAATTTGATAAAATGTATATACTTACTTAAATATGGCTTTAGATAATTTTAAAAGCAATGCATTAAGAAAACCCATCAAAAACTTGATCTCCTATATCGGAACAGAAAATACCTCACTCCTGAGTCTAGACTCACTCTTAGACAAGCAATTCTCCTCCCCTCTCTCCTCTATGCTGCCCCAGTTCTCACAAATATTCAAACTACTACCCTGAACAAACTTCAACAAACCTACCACAAAATAACCAGATTCATTACTAACAGCCCAAACAACACACACCACTGTATTGCCTTAAAGTCTCTACAATGGCTGGAACTCCCACAATTACTTCATCTCTACCAATTTCACATGCTGCACTCTATGCTGTTTAAACCCTCCTGCTGTCCTTCCCTATCTCTCCTTGTTTCCATCTATACCCCTTCTCGATCTCTCTGCACCTCAAATCAGCAATTGCTTGATGTCTACCACCCTAACAAGTCTGTTGGTAAGCAACTCTACAAGCATTCTGTGGCCCAAGCTTGGAATAAACTCCCCCTTGATATACGCTCTATCTCTCATACTCCACTATTTAAAAAAGAACTGAAGACACATTTACTTAATTCCAGAACCTGCCCCTGCTATGACCCTACTTAGCTCTCCCCTCCTCCCACACTCGTATCTCTCTCATTACATCCTACTATCACTCTTGACTTTCCCCATCTTCAGCAACTAAGAATTTAACTTTTTCAAAGAAACAAAAAATGTGATTGTTTATTTCTATACAGGTAGATGTTTATTTCTATTGTTTGCTATTATTGTTTGTAATACTTGTTTTTTCTTGTTCTGTGATCATATATTGTATTTGCTGGAGCTTTTCTCCTCGGGTCTCCACTGAAAATGGGACAATAACCCAGTTGGACTAACCCGGTTAACAAATGTCAATAAATAAATAAATAAATAAACAATAAAAGGTAGTTGTTTTGGAGGAAGGTTTTTTTTAACTAAGTAAAGGCATACAATGGGGTTGTGAAGTTGATGTAATGGTTAGGGTGTTTACCTCACAAACACAAGGTACAGGGTTTCATTCTCACAAAAGGGAAATTGGCTAGGCTTAAAATGGCCCACAAGAGCAGTTAGCCTGGTATTTGCCTACAAACCTATGAGCATATGAATGTAAACCAGACTTGTATGCACAAAGAGATAGTAATAAGCTTTCACCTAAATATGATTCTTTGCCTGTAACTCGGAAAAAGCTGTCATCATTTGAATCAATTGTTTTTTTAAATGCTTTAGAAAATCACATATAACCATGTTCTGTGCAGTTAATGACAATAATACTACACAAATAATGTTAACTGAATTCAGTAGAAACATTGAAAACATGACTTTACCCAAAATAAACACGTAAAAAACAGATAAATGGACAGGGTCTGATTTATGTGATACATGAAAGATTTTATAGGTTCTTAGGTTTACAAATAAGTACTAGACTAACTGCCCTCATGGGCCATTTTAACCCTGCCAAATTCCTTTTTTGTGCTTGAAATAATCTATCCCATTTGGTTATAGATTGACCTTACCCATCCCATAGTCAATAATTATATATTAGCCCTAACGAGAATAGCAGTCCTGGGGTAAATTTTCTATTTCCCATCCATAGAGCTAAGTTGCACTTGAAAATAGACAGGGAAGAACTTTGTCTTATGTGGATGGGGAGTTTGTTCCAAAGCAGCAGAGTCCTCTTCGAAATACACCTGTCCCCTCAAACCATTCTGTTTATGTTGCAGAAGAGGTGTAAATTACTAGGCCAGGTATTTCTGATTCCATTTAACCTGCTGATGTGCAGAAAATCCATTAGTAATGGGTGTGAGGATGTCTTGTATGCCAGACACAGGTCATTTCTTAGCAGTCTGTAGGATACTGAGTATAGTGAATGAGCTTTGAGTCGGTTCATGTAGGACATATTGTTTAGACCTTGTATCTTTTTAATATATCTCTCTGTAGCCATTCAAACTGTTGCATGTGTCTGGACAGATACATGCAAAAGGAAGCATTATATTCAATGATTGGCCTAATGAGGGCTGAGTAAAGGGAGACAATGACATCCCTTGGTCTAGATGCAATCCCTTTATTTGTAAGCTATGCAATATAGAAGGACTTTCTTACAACAATAAACACATGTTGGTCAAAAGTTAGTTTTCCGTCCACATACATTCTCAAATATCGAATAACTGGGTCAACTATTAGGGGCATATTGTCAATTTATTAGTTCCCTGGGGTAGATGACTTCCTAAAAGTATACAATAATGAATTTTCTGGCATTTAGTTTCAGATCAAGATTTTGATACCAGTTATTTACATGAGATGAACCTTCTCCGCAGGATAAGTAAGTAATTTGGGAATTCAATAACTGCCCCTAGCATGCAGTCATCTGCAAACTTAGTCAGTTGGAGACCTCTGGTATTGGCACTTAATTCAGAAAAGTAGATGCCAAACAGGAGAGGTCCAAGCAGAGAACCCTGGGGGACACCACTGGTCTCTCTGTGGAGGTAATTTCCCCTATTTTAGTTATCTGTGTCTTATCTTTGAACCAGTTAGCAATCAAATAGGTGACATTGGAGTTTATTCCCAGTTTATTTAGCTTTTCTACTATGTTTGAGTGGGGAATTGTGTCAAAAGCTTTGACCAGGTCAAGCTATGAGGTATGTACTGTTTTGCCTTCATCCGTTGCTTTGGTGACCTTTTCAGACAAATCTACAAGTCTGAGTAAGCATGACCTGCCCTTAATGAATCTAAACTGAGACAGGTCTAGTGTTTGGAAGCTCCCTATGTCCTGATTGATTAATTACATAGTAATTATTTCCATGGCTTTGCATATGATGCTGGCCAGACTAATGGGTCTATGATTGCCTGGGTCTGCGGAAATGTCTTCTGTTATGCAGAGGAATGACTGTAGCTGTTCTCCATTCACTAGGTACAAAACCCATATGGAGGCTAAGACTGGACAGTGCTGTTAATGGTGTGGCTAAATCATGCTTCATGCTATTTAAGATGCATACAGGGATATAGTCAGGACCCATCGATGCAGTATTTTTAGCTTTTGATAGCACTTTTTGGACTTGGTCTTGTGTGACAGCTGGACATGAGCCAGTTTCAAGTATATCTTGAGGGAAAGATGATGGGGTGAGAGGGGTAAACTTAGAGCTAAATTTGTTGGACAGAAGGTTAGCTATATCATCAGCCTCAGTGTAGGTAACAGCATTCACAATCAGCTCAGCACATTGCTGCTTTGTGCCTTTAAGATTATGAATACAACTAAAAATGTCTTGTGATTGTCTTTGGCGTGGGTTTCTATTTTAGCATCACACTTGGCTTTGATGGATTTTATTAAGCTCCTGAGATGCTTGTTTATTTCAGTGACAAGGGCTCTAACATTCTGGAATTACTCTTCTTACTTTTGATCAAAATGAATTTCCTTTTATTATAAAGCTTGTTGATATCATGGTTCTACCATATGGGTTTGTTTCTGGGGTTTGTACTTCACTTGTTCCTACAGGGTACAACTGTATTTGTGCAGCTGTTTACATGCTGGCATAGTGTGGTGGTATACATTTCTGGGTATTCAGTGGAGTTCACTGTGTTTGGTGGGGATTTGATGTTTTCCAATGTATCTCTTAAGAGCAGGTAGTTTGTCTTAAAGAAATTTCAAAGTTCTCTTTCAAAGGAGACTGCTTTATGGTCAGTATGCTTTATTTGTTCATTTAAAATATCTATCTATATCTATATATCTGCATCTATATATATATGTATATATATATATATATATATATATATATATATATATATATATATATATATATAGTTTATAATATATAATCTATTTATAATATTTTATTTATAACAATATATTTGTATTTATATATATATATATATATATATAGATAATAGTATATGAATAATATATTTACAATTTATCATTTATAATTTTTTTGCATATTTATTTTATATATTTATGTTTATGAATATGCCTTATTTTCCTGACGATTCAGCTATACCTACAATGAGAAAGACCTCATTATCTGCTGATTAGCCTATGGCTGAATCATCATTGTTTAACACTAGTTAACTTCCAAAAGCCACCAATGAACTCTTCAAAACTGTAACTAAAACAAATAACTCATTAATGGC